>NC_137613.1:37382107-37389607 GCF_963280865.1 Gymnoscopelus braueri | reverse complement strand
ACCGGACCTCTGTGTGTGCCTGTCGTCGTTCAGGGTGCGCACAAGAGCGTGTCGCATGAGTGTTCTGGGAATGAGCTCACTGGCCAATCATGCTACCGGAGTTTCGGGCCGATTTATCCCTGATTCATGTAAACACGTGCCTACATCATACGATACAGTGTTGTGGCTGTAAAATGTGGAAGGACACATTTTCATTTGTTTTCGGTAAGTAAGAATTAGTAGAAATCTAAGATTAGTGCTGTTTTATTTTCTATGATCTATGAAAGATAATTAGTAAAAAAGGAATACTAAGGTTATTTACCTTACAACGGGATAAACATTTGTATATTCTTTGTGTAGATTAGGGTAACAATAATCATATATAATTACATTAAACCCCTCCTCAACCATGACATGACTGTCATACAAGTGTACATAGCCTAGTGCAGTGTTTCTCAAATGGGGGTACGCACTCTAGGGGTACATGGGGGCACTACAGTGGGCACATGAGAAAAAGTGATAAAACATCGACAAACTGTGTGAGCCTGCTGATATGTAAAGTTCACAAACTTGACTAGCACAAATGTAACTGAATGGAATGCAATACTTAATTGCACATAATTGAACATAATGACAGACTGACCAAAACGGGACTTAATGAAATGTTATGGTCACAGTTTAGAATAAATCTGCTCAGGAACCATTCATTTCTTCTCTTTCACTCCATTTCTTATTTGTAAAGTTATATTTTTCAAAAGGTGGGTTATAATTTATCATTCATTCATAGCAGCATATGCTAGGTATATGTTTGCTCTTGCCGTTTTCAAAGCAAAATGTTGTAGTCAGACCTGCAAAGGGCGTATTTGGATTGAGAAATCATGGAAATGTGGTATTGAAGCCAAAAAGGTTTGAGAACCACTGGCATTTTGTATTTTGTCAACCGGATTTTGTAAAACCTTGGAAACAGGGTAAGTACCAAAATAAAGAAGATATGACAGAATGTATATATACACCAGGTCCAAGTACCTGAGCAGCGACATGAGCTGTGAATATAGCATCACTAATCACGGCTAAAAGATAAGGCCTCAGGGTCAAGTGGCACAGAGTCAAGACATATAAAAGATCCCTGAAAAGTTAATTAGATTAGAGGCCACAGGGGCACAGAGTTGAAATACAGCATCCCACTCCTCAAGCTTGGAAACAGATATAAAAGGTTCAAATTTAGAAGATCGTGGGCTTATTTGGATGGAAAAATGATAGGCACCTACGGGAGCAACTAATGGCTTTGGGAAGTGCAGTGAGTGGATGGAACAAACATTCCCAATGATAAATCAGCCATAGTGGGAGGCCATAAAAAAAGACACGGTAGACAGAAATAGCTTGGTTAAAGCAGCCGCACTGAAAGTTCAAAACGAACAAATCGCACGGTCATTTCAATGGAGATTCAGGGAGCACCTTTACTTATCATGGCCCAACATTATTCATTAATTGCAATATAGAAATAATATGACGCATGCACACACATACACACACACACACACAGTATGTCCGTATGCACTTGCGTGCACACGGACACACACAAAATAGTGCCGTTTTGTCTTTTCCACCTTTTTTCCATCGCAGCAAAAAATATTGAGCTGATATATACCTTTCTAAGAAACCTCAGGAGCTTTCCCTAGCTAAAACAAAATCCAATTGACTTCAACACAATATCCCCAAATATCTCTTTGAAACACAGTTACTGTACTGTAATACCAGTCGACTCCAAGGCTGCGCAAATTGTGTGTATTCTGTAAATATATCACCATTACCAAAGTTGTGTTATTCGGAAAACAAAAGATTATGTAAATGACCAAGGTTTGAAGTGAACTGAATCAAAAAACATTGGTCCTGGAAATGTGGCACTCCAGTAGGAACATTTATTGTCAATAATATGTAAATAACCAGCTTTAACAAATGGAATTTTCAAAATAACAGCAGTTCCTATGTGAAATAATGTAATTTCCAAATAGAACAAACCAATCTACTGGATGAAAACCAATTTGTCAAATGAATGACTTGGTTTTCAAAAGGAACCAATCCAAATGCACACAAAGAGACAGAAACGTTGTGTAAACGATTTGCTTCAAATGCATCAGGGTGTGTGCCAGCACTGTGAAGAGCTGTCAGAGTTAGAAGCAATAGACAGAGTAGCAACCATAAGATCATTATGACAGCAGCAAATAGAGTGTAGAGAGCAGGCAGACAGCTAGCTGCTGGAGGGAATCCAGGAGAGGAGAGGAGAGGAGAGGAGGGGAGAGGAGAGGAGAGGAGAGGGTGATGGAGAGAAATTGCATAAATGTGCTCCTGGCTGTGTACTGTATATGGGGCGCATGTGAGTCTCTGTGCTGTGAGTGTGAGAACCTATGCAAGAGTGAGTGAGTGAGTGAGTGACTGCTGACTATGAGATTCAATTCAAAGAGGCCTCACAGGTAGTTTGTGGTACTATCTGTGTAGGCCCTATAAAGAGAAGGTGCATTCGCCATCTGTTTTGAATAAGAGGTGTCATGTTTTGCAATTAATTAAACTTACATAAACTATTTATGTTATTAAGGCTTTGTGAGTTCCATTTAAAATAAAGTTTGACCATGACAGAGGCGCGCCGACTCAGTAGACCTTGAGGCCGAGGAGTCGCGCCCGAGCGCCTCAAGGCGCGAGTGCCCGCGGCGACCGGCCGATGGTCTGCTAGTCGACTCAGCGCCGTCCGAGTTATGTACCGATAAGCACAGAATCGTAAATAATATTGGTGGGGACTGCGTTTGCCCCACTGACTGTGTAATTAAACTTACATAGACTATTTCTGTTTTAAAGGTTTGTGATTTCTGTTTGACTGTGCAGGGCAGAGGCGTCAATTCTCTGAGTCATGGTAACCGCAGACCCTCGGATTTAAAATTATTTCCACTCTTTCTTAATTCCAGTTAAAGATGTGTTTACATTATATTTTATAACTAAGGGATAGGTGCTAAAAGGTTACAAGCTTGGAATCCAGTTAGCATATCTACAGTTCTGTTGTTCACACCTCCATTTTGGAAGACAATGAGCTCCCTGTTGATGGCCCAATTGCTGATGGCTCTTGGTATCAATGTGTCTTCATTAATATTCTCACTAACTCAACAATGAGATCTCCCACTCAACTATGTGGTTTGATGTAGGTGATCAACTCCATTGTTTAGTTTAGTGAGAATTTGTGAAGGGTTTCAGTTCTGTTGGGCAGTTTAAAAGTTTAAACCACCTGGATATTTTGTGCTAAGTCTTGTGATCCATTCTTTTTCATGGAATCTTCTCTGTCCAATTGTCCAGCGGTCATTGTATTCCAAGCCACATACCTTTATAGCCTCAATTCCATGTGTCATAAAGTGTTGAACAATTAACAAATGGGTATCCTTTTCATTATTAATGGTATATTTATGTTGGCTTATTCTAATTGCTATGGAGTTGCTCGTCTCTCCTACATATTGTAATCCACATACTTGGCAAGTAATCAGATAAACACAATTTCTGGTGTTGTATGTGATGTTCTGTCTTAGGATAATTATATTTTTGTTTGTCCTGTTTTTAACAGTTTGTTTTGGGCTAAAGTAGTTAGGCCTTGTCCTAATTACCTGGTTCCATGGTTTCAATTTGCTGTGGACCAAGTGGTCTTTTAAGTTTTTGTTTCTCCTGTAGGCCGAGATTATGTTGAAGTTCTGTAAGAGGTCCCCTCCCCTGTTTTCAAAGTTTCTTTTGATGGCTCTGTTTGCCAGTAAACTTTGGCTAGAAAATGTGGTTACTAAAGCTAGTGTGGGTTTCTCATTTCTTATTTTCACTTCCTGGAACGTGTTGTATGCTTTCCTGAGAAATGTTCTTGTATATCCACGTTTCCTTAATGCTGTGAACAGAGTTTTGTAGGCTTTTTCAAAATCTGCTGCTTGTGTGCAGATTCTCTTGAAACGTAGGAGCTGTGACTTGACTATTCCTGCAAAACAATGGGTTGGGTGGAAGGAAGTTTTGTGGAGCAATGCATGTGTATCAGTCTCCTTAAAAAATACCCTTAAATCCAGTTTGCCGGTGGTATTGAAGTCTTTTCCTTTGAAGACTGTCACATCCAGGAAGTCAATATGTTCTTTGTTAGTTACATATTTCACTGTTATTGAGGCATGATGTGTGTTTAGGATTTGGATGAACTGCTCAAATTCCTCTGTGGAGTGCTCAAAAACTCCAAAAATATCATCTAGAAACCTGAAATAATGTGTGGGTTTGAATCTGCACTTTTTGAGTGCGGTTTCTTCCCACAAAGCCAAATAAATGTTGGCATAAGATGGTGCAAATTTCTTTCCCATGGCTGTTCCACTGATCTGAAGGAAGGTTTTCCCATCAAATGTGAAATCGTTTTTGGTCAAATTTAATTCTAGCAATTTTAATAGTTCTGCGTCTGGTCTTTGTCTGTCAGGGTACTTTATAAAGATATCTCTGATTGCCTTCAGCCCCGCCACTGTGTTTATATTGGTGTACAAACTGTCAACATCTATTGAAAACAAAATGGCCCCCTGAGGCACTGTGATGTTTTTTATTTTATCAATAAAGTCATATGTATCCTTAATGTAGCTTGGATGTTTTACAGATAGTGGGTTTAAGTAGAATTCAATAAATTCTGCTGTGGCATATGTTTCTGAGTTACAATCCGAAACAATTGGGCGACCAGGTGGAATTTCATAAGGAATAGTCCATGTACTAGGATCCTTGTGGATTTTGGGTAAAAGGTAGAGAATTCTAGCTCTTGGGGAATTTTCGCCCCGTAGGTACTTTTCTTGTTTCTGATCTATAAATTTTTTCTTTCTTAATTCGGTGATGACACCCCCAACTTCTATTGCTGTTTGTTTAAAAATGGGTGCCTCCAACTCCACATAGTGATTTGAGTTATTCAACTGTCTTAAACCCTCAAAAACATATTGTTGTCTGTCCAAAATGACTATACGGCTCCCTTTGTCTGCAGGCTTAATCACAATGTCCTGGTTGTTAGCTAATGATCTTAGAGCTCTCACCTGATCTGTTGTGATGTTATTTTTTTCTCTCAGGTGTCCTGGTACATTTTGTACTGTGGCTCTGTCCATCTGGATCAATTGTTTTAGGTTGTCCGGTATTTTGTCCTCCTCTGGTTCCCAGTATGATGGAAGGTGGAAGCGCGGAATTTCCGTGTTGTTTCCAACTCCAAAATGTGTAGCTAATTTGAGTCTGCGATGGTATTTTGACACATCTATTCTCAAGCTTTGTGATTGTTGTTTGTAGATGTCCAGGGTGGGGACGAATGACAAACCTTTTTCCAAAAGTGTTTTCTGGTGTTCGTTTGGTCGGAAAAAATGAGACAGATTAATTATATCCGACTCCATAAGGCCCTGCCGGTTTGAGCTGTCGGGCCGTATTAGTTTAAAGAGTTGAGCCAGTGCTGTAGCATCAGTTTGGCTGTGTCTTCTTCCCAGTGGACGTTGTCTGATCCTGTTTTGAAGTGGGTTGCGGGCAATTTTGGGAGGTGGGGCTCTTTCTTTATTTCTTCATTTAGGCTTATCAGAATATTCTTCGGGTCAGTTCCTAGGCTTTCTGAGTAGTTGATTAGTGCTATGCGTCTGTCTGCGCAGGGGAATTGTTTTTTGGCTGTTGTGCGGAGTTTCTTCAAGGCTGTGTGGCTTGTTTTTCTAGTTCTTTGGTTCTTGTTGTTAATTCCCACCGAGATGATGAGGTGTGTGGCCGTCTCATTTTTCTCAGCCTTGCTCAGGACTGTTTCGGCCCATTCCAGGTTCATTCCAGAGTAGGATTCTATCTGGACTCTGTCATCTGTGATTGTCGGGATCCGAGACAGGTTGGAGTCTCCAATTATGATGATGTCTCGGTTTGGTACTAATCTCCATTTGTGTTTGGTTTCCTTATTTAAGCCTCTCCAGTGGCGTGGTTTTCTTGGTTCTGTCTCGTTGGTTTCTTCTCGTGCTGGGGCCTCCCTCTGTGTATTAGTGTCTTCGGTAGGTCCCTCTGGTATTGTCTGGTTCCCTTCACTGTTCCTCCTCTCCTGGGTTGTCCTCTGGGGTGTGTCTCTGGGTGGTGTAGTTTGCCCCCTGGTGGGATTATCCCTCTGTGGTTTGGGTGTGTTTCTTGGGTTCTGTTCTGTTCTGTTAGTGACCTTCTGTTTCCTTTGGTTTCCATTCGGTCCAATCTCTGCCCATGGCTCCTCGGGTGTTCTGCTGCTTGTTGTAGGCAGGTCTGGGAACTCTTCCTGTGTTAGTTCTACTGGGCCCTGTGTTGTTGCTGCTACGGTCCCCATTCCTCCAGTTGGGTCTTCTCTTGTTTCTACCGTGCCTGGGTTGCCTGTAGAGGGAAAGGAAGGAGGGGAGGACGGGGATGGGGGAGGACGGGGGACCTGTGGTGTGGGGTGTGTTGTGGTGTGTGCTTTTGTGCTATATAATTCTGTTACTGCTGTACGGGCTAAGCCCAGTGTCTTCTCTGTTAGGCGCCTTCCTAGATTTTTTCTTGCCCATTTAGTGGCAATGGAGAAGGCCCTGTCGTATTCCCGTGTTAAGCACTGGGATAGGTCCTTTTTTGTGTTTTCAATCAATGTGTTAAAGTGTTCTATTAATATTAACAAAGTGGTGTAAGACCAATTCTTTGCACTTCCTTGTAGTAGCAGTAAGGTTCTCTCTGTTGGTTTTGCTGGTTTTATAAAATCCATCAGTTCTTGTTCTTTTCTAGCAATACTCTCTGGGTATTTGTCTATGTTTACATTCTGTGAATGGTGTAGTGCAACAATCAAGTTGTTTATCCCTCTAATTGATTTGTGAAAATCATTGTTTCTCTCTCCATGTGGTGTGTGTATGTAGGTTTGTCTGTGCCTACCTACCTGGCTTACCTGGTTTGGTTCCATATCCCTCCTGGGATTGTGGTTGTTCCTGGTTTCTCCATCTGGTCTGGCTCTTTCCCGCCAGGCCTGTCCTTGTCCATGGGTCCGTCGGTTCATTCTCAAATGCATAAACGTTTTCGTACTGTTTATTGTACTTCATCAGATGCGATTCTCCGGGTGAGAATGAGTTCCTGTGTCTTCTTTCCTGTATTTATGTGTTTCTGTTGTGGGCGTGGCTTCTCTGTGGCCACTGTCCTCATTGGTTGGTGCTGTTGATGGCCCATCCTGCTGGGGCCCTTTGATGACTCATGTGCCTGTTTTAGGCCTGTTCATGTTCAGGCATGTTTCTCTGTTCCATATGTATGGTCTATTCTTTGTGTTGAATCTTTGTTTATATATATGTATAAACATGGTTAGGTTTTTAGGAAATGTTATAAACATTTTGCAAGCATGAATATACCTCCATGCTTGCAAATGTGCATAACTAAAGTTTGCTTTAGATGACTCCCCTCACAAAATCAGAGGTACTAGCTTGACTGACTGCTGACTATGAGATTCAATTCAAAGAGGCCTCACAGGTAGTTTGTGGTACTATCTGTGTAGGCCCTATAAAGAGAAGG
>NC_137613.1:37364607-37379607 GCF_963280865.1 Gymnoscopelus braueri | reverse complement strand
TCTTTTTCACTCTACCTCCACCAGAGTCGAGTATGTGGTTATTATTAGCCATATGGAGTTCTACAAGCGAATCCAGGAATGGAGAGGACTTCCTCACTGTTCTTTGTCATGTATAGGGTTGGTTGGATTGATTGATGTGGAAAGAATAGGCCACCTTAACACAGTCACACAGCTGTAAGGAGCACAGTACTTACTGATTGTTGTTGTTGGTTTAACCCATTGCAAGACTAGTAGGGGGTACTAAGTGAAAAATCGTTACGCTAAAACATCCTAGAAGGGGTGCCCAAAAAAATCTTAAACAGGAAGTGAGTTATGGACAAAATCCAAAATGGCCACCTAAACTGTTGACAGTTGACTCAAAAGACACCAAAATAATCTCCAAAAAGCATAAAATGTGGCATACATGTCCTTTGGGTCATCCTAAGACATCCTAGAAGGGGAGCCCAAAAAAATCTGAAACAGGAAGTGAGTTATTGACCAAATTGAAAATGGCCGCCTAGTGTTGTCGATTGACACAAAAGACAACTAAAGAATCTCCAAAAAGTATAAAATGTGTCACACATGTCCCTTGGGTCATCCTAAGACATCCTAGAATGGGTGCCCAAAAAAGTCTTCAACAGGAAGTGAGTTATTGACTAAATTGAAAATGGCCGCCTACAGTGTTGGCGATTGACTCAAAAAGCCTATAGAATCTCCAAAAAGTATACAATTTGGCACATATGTCCCTTGGGTCATCCTAACACATCCTAGAAGGGGTGCCAAAAATAATCTGAAACAGGAAGTGAGTTATTGACTAAATTGAAAATGGCCGCCACTAGTGTTGAAAGATGATGCAAGATACCTACAGAATCTCATAAAAGCATGAAATGTGGTACAAATGTCCCTTGGGTGATCTGAACGCATCCTACAAGGGGTGATCAAAAAGGTTTTAAACAGGAAGGGACCGCCTAAAAGCAGTTGACACAAAAGGAAACATAAGGGGACGTCATAAAAGTGTATAATTTGGTACGTACATTGAGTGCTTCTTAATATATCCTAGAAGGGGTTATTTATTTGTTTGCTTGTTTATTAAACTTTTTAGGAAGGGACCATGTTGAAGAAATTCTAAATGGCTGTTTAAACAGTTGACCATGGCAGTCTGCATATTATGCAGACTCAATACAACAGGTTATGCAGTGCATAACTTGCCGTATTGTGTAGTCTACCTTCTGTTTTCATTTCTACATCACTTATTTATTTTACTTTCTGCATAATTTTTTTATTGTACTCTTTGAATCTTCTTTATTTATCTAACTCACTGGATATTCTCATTTATTTTACTCTGCATCTTATCTTACTCTGCATATTCTTATTTTACTCTCTGCATCTTATTTATTTTGCACTGTACATCTTCTTGCTTGTTTTACACTCTATCTTCTCATGTATTTTCTTCTTGATCATTACTGTTTTTTTGTGATTAGTGTTTAGTAACTACATGTATTCATGTGTGCCATTTCGCAATTACCAGCACATTGGCATAATGCTCTGCAAGGTAACCCAGCATCCCGGCATCTACACTTTCTCGAACAGAAGGGCTCAGCTTTGCAGCCACACTTGAGTTCTCTACAAACTTAAGCAGCCTCTGGCAAGAGTGTCCATAAAGGTGTCCACGAATCAGCGACTTTAATTTATTTGTCAGGAGATGGTAGAGATTGCATAGCTTTCAGGCTTCTGGACCAAATGCTAGATTGGCTGCTCGATTTGAATATTGTAGCAGTGCAGCCCGTGTGGGAGGAGTGTTTTCCATTGAGAGACTGTTCAAACTTTTTTTGGCACCCCTTAGGATGCATTCAGATCACCCAAGAGACATTTGTACCAAATTTCATGCTTTTATGAGATTATTTTTTATGAGTGTCTTTTGCATCATCTGTCAAGACTGTACACAGCCATTTTCAATTTAGTCAATAACTCACTTCCTGTTTCAGATAATTTCAGGCACCCCTTCTAGGATGTCTTAGGATGACCCAAGGGACATGTATGCCATTATGAGATTCTTTAGTTGTCTTTTGAGTCAATCGACAACACTGTAGGCGGTCATTTTCAATTTTGTCAATGACTCACTTCCTGTTTAAGATTTTTTTGGGCACCCCTTCTGGGATGTCTTGGGATGACCCAAGGGACATGTATGCCAAATTGTATGCTTTTATGAGATTCTTTAGTTGTCTTTTGAGTCAATAGATAACACTGTAGGCGGCCATTTTCAATTTTGTCAATAACTCAGTTCCTGCTTAAGATTTCTTTGGGCACCCCTTCTAGGATGTCTTAGGATGACCAAAAAGACATGTGTGCCAAATTGTATGCTTTTATGAGATTCTTTAGTTGTCTTTTGAGTCAATCGACAACACTAGGCGGCCATTTTCAATTTAGTCAATAACTCACTTCCTGTTTCAGATTCCTTTGGGCACCCCTTCTAGGATGTCTTAGGATGACCTAAGGGACATATGTGCCAAGTTTTATGCTTTTTGGAGATTCTTTTGGTGTCTTTTGAGTCAACGGTCAACAGTTTAGGTGGCCATTTTGAATTTTGTCCATAAGTCACTTCCTGTTTAAGATTTTTTTGGGCACCCCTTCTAGGATGTTTTAGGATGACCCAAGGGACATCTGTATCAAATTTCATGCTTTTATCCGCCGCGTAACGATTTGGCCATTTTTTGTGCTTAGTACCCCCTACTAGACCTGGAACGCATCTGTGACACTTTTTGATTTGAGCTGAAAAAGCATTATTTTACACGTTGGCTATTCAAAAATAGCAGATATACAAGCTCATAGCGCGGCACCGAGTGCCGCGCTACGAGCTTGTAGATCTGCTATTTTTGAAAAATCGCTAAAGTGTGCAAATCTTTTAAGACATATACTGTAGTTTTAAAGCGAACATTTTTAACTCAAATCTTTGCTTCTGGGGGTCCCTGGAACTAAATATTTTGAGATGGGGGTCGGTGGCCAAATACATATAATTTTGGGGGTCCTTGACATGAAAAAGTTTGAGAACCACTGATATGGAAACATATATATTTTTTTCAGAATACTGTTGGGAGATGGAAGACATTTATAGAATCGGCTTCAGGTCTTAATGGGTTTAATAAGGAAAGTCTGCATATTTATTCCCTGCGTACATTTCCATTGCTATTTATCAGCCAACATCATCTCCCCTTCAAATGATTGTAAAAACTAGAAATTGAGAGATTACGAAATATGAGTTTTTCTCATGTGATACATCATAATTTGCATAAAGATGCTTGCATGGAAGCATAACAACCATCAGAGCAGCTGCCTGGGTAGCCAATGATTCAAGAAGCAGAGCCACACAGGGGGCATTGATTGCTCCCAGTTACTCCCGCTCTGGTTTATTCCCAGCAATTTAACACAAAATGCCACCCATGAGAATAGTAAACAATGCCATTGAGTGTACTAAGTGTGTTTTTTTTAACAGCGCGTGTTTAACAGCATGTGTTTAACGGCTATGTCACAAACTGCCTGTAAAACACAAATGAATTAGGTTATGAGTCTCTGAGGTTTTCATCATTCAAACAGCGGAGGGAATAATCCCCTGACTGACAGCAGTATAGTTAACCGCAAGCCAGAAATCTCCCCGAAGGCAGGACTGCCCATCCTGGCATCCTGCCTTCTTCCATGGGGTTCCCAAATCATTAACGGACATTGTCAGACACATTCTCACCATTTTTTTTATTCTCTTTGAATAATGGATCTAATTAATTATCACTGAGGGCCAGAAAGGATGCAGCTCTCCCCATAAACAATGAATTTCTCCATTGTAGAGTGAACTGGTGCCAATTATCTGCCTTACACTATGCACTTCACACTGACTCTAGAGATTAGATTACGAGTGTTAAAGCAGGCCTGTGTATTCTAACTCCAGTAAGGTTAAATATGACAAGCTTTTTTGGCACACAAATCTATGGCGAGGGACTAGTGTGTGGTTTGACTGGCCATGTGCCACTGATTGAAAACGCAGTATTCTTTGGCTTGGGCCTGGATTACACCTTGCATGAAAACCATTTTGGTGTGCATGTGCCATTAAATAATGTCGCCTTTAGGGATATCCGAAATTGGCTTTTTTACTGATATCCGATTTTCCGATAGAGTCCAACTATTAATTTCCGTTTCCGATATTAACCGATATCGATATATGCAGGCTTTTTTCACCAAAACTAATGTCAGGTAACAATATTGCATATCTCTTGTTGTGGAATTAACACATTATGCCTTATTTAATTGTGAAACCCCACTGGATGCATTCATAGACGCAACAAGGCTTTCAAATGCAAACATCCTCTGCGCAAAATAGCCTACAGCAGATGAATTAATAAAAAACACTACCGATATTTTCCGATATTACATTTTTATGTTAATTATCGGACGATAATATCGGGCATCTCTAGTCTGGGTGGCAATTCCTCTGCTCTCTCTGATTGGTCATGCCTGGGCACTGAACACCACATTGAGCTGGCACTCGCGGAGCCCTGATTATTGATTGGTGTTCACAGCTGTAGCCGGGATACCAAAACTGGCAAGTGCATGTCCGCATCTTATTGGTGACCAGCTGCGGTCATCACGTTTCCCACAGACATTTTCTTCACGGGATTCTGCTGTCCTCAAGATATCGCCACACATCTAATGATCAGCAGCAAACAGGCCACAGAGAGACATTTACCGTAGATCTTTTTGTATTGTTATTGTGTAAAACAAGCGGAACTGGAACGTTGCTTCTAATCTAAGCCTCATACAGAGCAATGCCTGGAGGCTTGTGGTGGTGGGGCGGGGGGGGGGGGGGGGACACATCAAAAGAGAGAAAGAGAGAAAATATAAATGATATGGGAAAGTGGCATCATGGAATATGATTTTTTATGTTGGATACTTACTGTAACTAGAGGCAACTCTTTCATCTCACATCTCTATAGCAGTGAGGCGAACAGGGCAGAGGTACAACGTTCAAATGAGAAAGTTCTGATCCAATAGAATAGATGTTCACGTGTGTGGGAGACAGGGCGAGAATGAAAGAAAGACAATGAATAAGTGAGAGAGAGACAGAGAGAGAGAGAGAGAGAGAGAGAGAGAGAGAGAGAGAGAGAGAGAGAGAGAGAGAGAGAGAGTCTGAGTTGGAGGGAGAGAAAGAACCAGAAGGAGAGAGAGAGAGACAGAAGCAGAGCAAAAGCCTGGACGAGAGGCACAGAGAGTGGGAAGTGTCAGCGTACTGGGTCTGTGTGTGAGTGTCTGTGTACAATACTGTCGATTATCGGTCGACATTTTCTCTGCTATACTGCAACCAAGGGCCTATGAATCATATAATCATATATCAAACACAATGTATCACATGGAATCTTTTTTTTAAAAAGGACAGCGGCACATAATAATAGTCGCAAATTCGCAATGTCCAAGTCCCCCCCCCTCCCCCACCCGAACTTATAATGCATTATGACCAGCACTTCTAATACTTCAGAAATATAGACCCAACCTTATTATACGGTCTTAGTGTCTTTTTATTTCGCACGCCACAAATAACAACCAAATGAGGAGAAACGTACATTTTACTGGTGGCTCTTTTTCAGCACTCCGTAGGCTTTTACCTACTGTACAGTACACTCTTTTCAAGAATATGGAGATAAAGTATGAACCTGCTGGCAGGGAATGTGGCTCATAGCATCAGAGTCAGCGCACGGTCTCTCAGGGTTCAAAGTGCTTTATCACAACAGAGGCTGGTGAAGGTATTTCAGAGCGAGTCTATGCTGGAGGGATGGGCTGCTTATTTCACAACGTTCCACATGCATAGTTATACTATCTTTATAATAAAGATAAAGTTGTGTATCTGTCTGTTGGTCTGTCTGTCACAATCACACCCACACCCCAGGTTGGATTGGGCTGTAACTTTCAAGAGCATCGTGTAACGATCCGAAGACGGTAATGGGCATATTTTTTAAACGTTTTATACTTTAAGATTTCACTTTTTAAAACTTTCATTTTACACTGGACGACCAAATAAGGAAATGCCTGAAGTCAGTATTTGTCCAGGCCAACTAGGGCGCCATCTAGAGGGGGCACCGAAATGGGAGAAAATAAAATAAAATGTGTGAAGTCTCTGTCCGTCCGTCGAACCGTCCGACTGATCGACTTCAAACTCGGCGCACGTGTCACTGACGACCCAAGGGAGCGCTGCGCCCAGCATCGAGTTGAATGGATAGGCCGTTGTCCGCGAGCCAACCATTATGCCCATACAGTATATAGATATGGAGATTCGGTTGTCCATAACCACCGATCCGACCGCTATGCCCATATATGGAATCAGTCCATAAATGGGCATACGCGTTCCGGAGTAGGCTGTCTAGTAATAACTAATTGGGTAAAAGCAAATAACAGAATAGTCAAGTAAGAAAATTGCCGAAATTTGCATCACTTTACTGTAATTAAAACAAATTAAATACAACACTTATATCCAATCTAGTCTCATATCACGATATCAATATAATACAGATAATTTGCCCAGACCGAGCACATGTAGTCATACGCACAAAAACACATCCACATAAATAGACGTATGCACACACGCATGCACTCACATCCAAGCGCACGCACACATACGGGTAAAAATAGCCTCTCTCTCTCTCTCCCTAATGCCATGGCTATTAACTACTACTCACAGTGACCATTAGGGAACCACTGACCAGGAAGTCTGGCTGGCTGAGTACACTCTAAATTGCCCCACTATTAACTAATCAGCAAATAGGTGTACACTAATGCACTTCATAGTCTGCTCTGCTATCTGCCATGCAATCTCAGGGGGAAAACAGGGACCAGAGCACAGTCTGGGATAAATCAATGAGCATTCTGCAAAACTTTACATATGAATGTTTGAACCATGTGGAATGTGCCGATCGTCTTTATTTGTTATTCATGTTATCATCCCCTCTCCCTGTCTACCAGCTCTTTAAATAAAATACCTTGAAAAACTATCTAAAATGCCTATATCTATATCTATATATACACACACACACACACACACACACACACACACACACACACACACACACCTGTATATACTGTAGTATATACTGTATGAGAAGGGTCAGCCCGTGCAGAGTAAAGGAATATTGCTTTTATTGCTAATTTATTACTTTGAGTGATATCTGGTCTGTATAAAATTGTTGAGCACACACACTAGCTATGCATACAGTAAGTGAAATGCTTTTTTTTAAATAGATTTGATTGACTTCATGGCATTCACTCCTGCTATCATTCAACTGAACATCAAAACAATGACATTTAAATTGATTTGTAAACACCTATACCCTTTTACTGTTTTGTTTTGTGTTTAACTGTATTCTTGGACAGAGGTACAGTAAATGTTTTGGTTCTAAGTGTTCCTTTATCTAAACCTGCTGCCTTGCATATGTGCAATGTCTTTCTCAGCACTGGATGCTATGTAGACCTATCTAGAGCATTAGAAAATAATGTTTGTTATCATTGGTGAATTTTAGGCGAGGCAATAGTTCAGTAGTTGATAGCCCTGCCCTACTTTTGGGTCTATGTCTATGACTTGGCTTCATGCTACAAATTCAGTAGGGCTATGTCAGAAAATATGTCCATAGATCATTCAGCGAATGCTTTAAAAAGAAATGCTACATATTTGGAAGAAGTTCTATTTTAAGATATGATACAGTATCTTGGTAAAAAAAATAATTGGGGATGAGCTTGAAAATCATTTGGCATGTGTTACCGTTATATTCCTGGTAGTTTTATAGATCTTTGTTTTATAGTTTCAGAGTCTGAATCAGATAAATATACATATATTATATAATTATAAAGAACATAAAAATATAAACACGGTTTGCCTGAATACGAAAGATGGCTGCATACAAAATGATCTGAGCCCCCATGCACCATATACTGTAGATGGCTAACAGCAAGCGCCTTCTTCTATTACCCCATTCCTACTTGTCATATTTCACCCCCTTGACAACCTCACCTTTTCAATTCCAGAAAAACATGAGCACATTCTTCTACTGTGTGCTTTCAATTATCACAATAAAAAGAGCACTGCTTCCCTAGCCCATTGAGACCTGGAACGCATCGGTGTCATTTTTTGATTTGAGCTAAAAAGCTTTATTTTACACTTTGGCTATTCAAAAATAGCAGATCTACAAGCTCATAGCGCAGCACCGAGTGCCGCGCTACAAGCTTGTACTGTAGATCTGCTATTTTTGAAAAATCGTGAAAATATGTGCAAATCTTTGAATATATATTGTTTTAAAGCGAACGTTTTAACTCAAATCTTTGTACCTGGGGGTACCTGGAACAACATATTTTGAGATGGGGGTCCGCGGCCAAATACATAAAAGTTTGGGGGTCCTTGACAAACAAAGTTTGAGCACCACTGATATAGAAACAGACGTTTTTTTCAGAAAACTGATTTAGAAGACATTTTGTAGAATCGGCTTCAGGTCTCAATGGGCTAGAACCCTGCCTCCTCCCTCCCTCGCTCCCATTCCACCTTTTTTCAGTCCTCGCAAACACTGAGGTAAACTTCTGCAAAGTATTTTTGACGTCTATCAACCCCCGCTGTGGCTATAGCTGCGAGACAAAAAGGATGGAGGCAACTCCAAACTGTCACATCCAAACTGCGTGTGGCGTGCAGGAAGTGTGTTCTGTGAGAGAAAACTTTTACTGCTGCAGAAGTGGGCGACACTTATCAGTAAGTGTTTTCCAAAATCTGTTCAAAAGTCTTAACAGTCTGGGTGCCAGGTGGCACAGCCAGCCAGTGCAGTGGTTCTCAAACTTTTTCATGTCAAGGACCCCCAAAATGATACGTATTTGGCCACGGACCCCCATCACAAAATGTTTTGTTCCAGGGACCCCCAGAAGCAAAGATTTGAGTTACAAATGTTCGCTTTGAAAAAATGTACATTCAAAGGTTTGCACAAATGTTCACGATTTTTCAAAAATAGCAGATCTACAAGCTCATAGCGCGGCACTCGGTGCCGCACTATGAGCTTGTAGATCTGCTATTTATGAATAGCCAAAGTATAAAAGTTTAAAGTGGTTAAAATGATTGTGATGCTAAATTAACAAATTTTTCTGGGGACCCCCTGGAACCCCCCCAAGGACCCCTGGGGGTCCCCGGACCCCACTTTGAGAACCAATGAGCTAGTGCACTGACCAGATGCTCCGCCTCCTTGTAAGTTGTGAGGACCCTAGCTCGACTCCGACGCCCAGGCAAACTCCGCAAATTCAAAAATTGGAACTAATGAGCAAATAACTGATTCTCAATCAGATAAATTCTGACCATTTAAGGAACATGCCAGTTACCTTAGAGCAGTGATTCTGTTAATATATAGCATCAAAACCACTTTAACCCTACGTAGGGAAAATAGCCAATCTATAAGCTCACAATGCAACACGTTGTGAACTTGTAGATCTGCTATAAAACATAAACAAATACAACCTTTATGTGGAATAGTTTTGAAACCTTTTAACAACATAAATCTTTCCCTGGCACAAAATATTTTGAGATGGGGAACCACTGCCCTGGAAGAAGCAGCATCTGATATAAACAGATAATTATTTTGCAACAGAATTTTTTTTTGCAACACTTGATATCCACATGCAATCCATTCCCTCAGGACAACCCCTGATTTGTCCTACATCACAACCTCCCACTTGTGCCAATGTGCGACTGTTAGAGGAAGCACATTGCAGCTGAGGGCTATGGGAAAGCAATTAAAGAAGTATTTCATTGCTGGACTTCGGCCGAAAGGCATTATACTGTAGCTCCGATTCCCCTCTGGGCACAGAACCCCCCTGTTGCGCTTCGGTGGGTCGGCAAGTATAGCCTGTGCCTGGGTGCTAAAAGCTGTAAATAGATATGAAGAGAAATAGAGTGAAAGAGATAGTGTGGAGGAGAGAGAGAAAGAGAGGGACACTGTTATCACAAGTAAGCACAACGTAGCCTGCAGGACACAACGGCTCAAGCGCTGCGGAAGATGGACAGACTTTAATAGAAGGGACAGAGAGTGAAAGTGTACTGATTACAACCATTGAACCATATTAATCCATTTTCTTTTTAGAATACAGAACTTTCACTGAATTGGCGCCTACGGTCCACACTACTCTAGATTTAGCCTCGAACCGCTAAATCTGAGACTTTTCAAAATGCTAATGCTAATGTCTAATTTTCAAACTAGACGGGCAGGGCAGTAACAGACTTTTGAAAACGACGACGCAAAAAAACCCACATTGGCTTCCTGATTTGTCACATCCCTATCCCGTGACCCTTTTCCATACTAAAACAAGGAACGTCTTGACTACCAGTTAATTCAACATGGATAACAATACATAAATAAAAAAGGTATATACTTGTCCCTGAGGGGAAATACATTTTCAGCATTTTAGCCAGCAGTGTGCTGCTCAGTTGAATGCATGGGGTTAACTCTTTAAATAATTTAATTATTTAATTTATCTAACTCTTTAACTCTTTAAGACCGGGAACGCATCTGTGTGTCATTTTTAGATTTCTTTGACTATTCAAAAATAGCAGATATACAAGCTCATTGCGCGGCACCGAGTGCCACGCTATGAGCTTGTAGATCTGCAATTTTTTTTTTATTATGAAAAGTTTTGCAAATATTTTTTTATTTTGTAAAATTTTGGTGGACATTTGTAACTCAAATCTTTGCTTCTGGGGGTTCCTGGAACTAAATATTTTACAAATGTTTGCTTTAAAAAATATATATATCCAAAGATTTTGTCACAAATTTTCACGATTTTTCAAAAATAGCAGATCTGCAAGCTCATAGCGCGGCACTCGGTGCCGCGCTATGAGCTTGTATATCTGCTATTTTTGAACAGCCAAAGAAATCTAAAAATGACACACAGATGCGTTCCCGGTCTTAATGGGTTAAGTGTCTTGCTCAGATACACTTAGACATAAAGTCTGGAGGAGCCGAAAGGAACTAACTGGGGACCGTCTGATTCCTAGTCTAGACAGGTGCTCTACTGAGCCACAGCCACCCTTATTTACAGGTGTTGCCGTCCTTGTTTTCAATGCAAGCTGCCAATTCCCGTGTATGTATTTACAGAGGCACCGTAGCATGTGGTATTATTTTGAGTGATGAGGGACAGAAGACTCTGGGAAACCGCTAAGGACTATCCCAGCAAGTTGTTCCAGTCATCATCTGTACGGCCATCCCCATCTGCCTGAATCCAGACTACCGTCAAAAAACTGAGTACAGGGCCTGAACTCACAGGATCTTGTCAACTCACGGTATGCCAAAATGCTCGGGACTACACACACACAATGAAGTAAAACAACAACCCCTAGCAGCCACATTTCATTTTTGTGTGTACGGCTCTTTTAAGTGGAAGCCGGGGTCGAATACATTCGTCACACACAGTGGGCTTATTGTAACAAACAACAGACTTTTATCTAATTTCTGGACTTTAGTAGCTGAGATCTCATTCACTTTAAACATGGGTTTGTCAATCTGTGTACTTTGCATTAGTGGAGATGGAGATGTTTATCTCCATCTCCATGGAGATGTTTATTTAAACAGCATTAAGTTTATGTAAACGCCACTTGGGTAATTACTGTACAAATAGCATGTGTTTGTGTGATAGTACTGTACAGGATCAACACAGAGCCATATTTTCAGTACCATCATGGTACGGATGGTACAGTATCACGTGTTTCATTTCTAGAAGGCACACAACACAATTATAACTCATTTACGGTTTCATCGCAAAACTTTTTTTGCCGGGGAAATCACCTGGGAATGTGATCTTGCTGAGAAAAAAAGCGATAACTATTGATCACTTCCTCAGTAATCAGCAAAGGGTTCTCCCCAAGGGTCTGCCAAGCTGTATTCAGTCATGAAAAAAACAAAATAGGAGGTGATTACACCTGGTATAATGGCCCAGGCCTTGAGCCACGGTGAACACTGCAGCACTGCAGCAGCACCGAGGCAAAAACGAGGGTGAGAATTAAAGTGTAGGCGAGCAGCAAAGGAAATCAATCAGTGATGTAAAAGGAGTCATTGCTCACAGGTAAATTATTTCGAATGAGGGATAACATAATAAGTCAAAGTAAGCTACCTTCATTATCACCAACCGAGGAACTTTAAAAATGTTCATTTGTGATCTGTCATTTCAATTTGTCTCCAGGTGCCACTTCTCCTTTCATCTCATTGTTATAATGATTGATTGGACATACAGCCTCACGCGTGGTGTCCAACTTTTCCTTCAAGGCGTCGGGTCTCTCCAGACTGCCAGGGTGAGCATGTTATATTATCCATCACTGACACTGGGAATGGCTCCTGCTAGACAGCCGCTACATTATTCTTGCCATTTTCCCTATCTCCCTAGTCGCTCTTAACCCATTTAGACCTGAGGCCGGTTCTAAAAATGTCTTCTAAATCAATTACACAGTTTTCTGAAAAAGTTTGAGAACCACTGATATGTTGCTATATCAGTGGTTCTCAAACTTTTTCATGTCAAGGCCCCCCAAAATGCTATGTATTTGGCCACTGACCCCCATCTCAAAATATTTTGTTCCATGATATGGACCCCCAAAAGCAAAGATTTGAGTTAAAAATGTTTGCTCTAATATATATATATATTTTCAAAGATTTGCTAAAAAAATCTATATTTTTTCAAAATACAAGCTACAAGCTCATAGCGCGGCACGAAGTGACGCACTATGAGCTTGTATTTATGCTATTTTAGAAAAATCGTGACACACACACTCATATATAGCTCAAATGACACATGCTTTCCCGGTTTTGATGGGTTAAAGGAAACTCACTATGATGGTACCATTTCTGTCTAATCACTGTGTTTCAGAGGCAGGCTGTGGATAGATTGAAAATGTACTGAATGACATCTTCAACAGGATCTCTAACTTTTTTTCTTGCTATTGATACATTGTCATGCAGTTGCTACATTTTAGAATGCGAAACGTTCCAGGGAGAGAAAGTCTGTAATTTCCATTAAATTTGACATCCCTGCAGATGATGTCTTCAGCAGGTACATTGTCAAGTGTTCCTTTAACTCTCTAATGTCACCAAGGGGCTAGCATCCGGCTTGTACATTGAGGCTATATAGGAAGTGTAACAGTTCATATGAATAGCCTGTAGTCTCCCTGTTTCACCCCTGCTGGTTGCAGAAGCAATTAGGCTCTATTCAAGCGGATGGGTTTTGGCCGAACTTTACACTTGCACGTTGCCTGCCAAGGATGCATATACGCGTCCTTTCAAATCCAACACTTGCCTGCCAAGGACGCATATGCGTCCTTTAAAAAACAAATCATGTTTTCAGTGAACGCTAGAACCTATGAATGATCCCTTGACTACGAGAGAAGGCTAGAACCGGAAATGACGTCAGCCCAAAAAAATCACTCAGTCCACTCCTATGTTATGAGATTTAGAAAAACACATCTTGCTCGGATTCCACTCCCAGACTGCGTTTGGTGAAAACGAGCCATATTCAACTGACGATAACAACAGAACGGACGATCGCGGTTAAAATGTTTTTGTTCCGGTGTATAGAAGAGACCCTCCCCTTCCCCCAGACAGCTTTTTTTAACATCCGTGTCCACATCGTGGCTTCCGTGGGTCTCCGTGGATCATCAAAATAAGGTAAAAACGCTGACAGAGGCGGATGAATTGGTTAATTAATACCTGGCAGTGAATGTGTTAATTGCCTAAGCTCATGCTTCCTTCAAGGCATGACAGGAGGAGTTTCCCCGGTAAGACGTAGCGCGTGGAAAGAACATGTTATTCCAACCAGTTCCTTTCCCCTCCATCAGGCGCCCCGGCTGACCAGGGGGAGGCAGTATAAAGACCAGGATTACAGCATGTAAGGGTGTGAGGGTACCTACCCTAGGGGACACGGGGAGAACATGCAAACTCCACACAGAAAGGCCCTTTTGCCAACCCCACCTAGGGTATGGGCACTGATCTGGAGGAGAGAACACGCCCCCAGCGCCCACAGCATAAATTATGGTCCCATTTATTTTGAAATTAATGATAAAGTAAGGTATGTTTGTACTAGGGTTTCTACTGGTTTTACCGAGTGAAGACCCACCCTCGCTGCAGTTTCAGCCAATAGCATTAATTTCCGTTTGCATTTCGGACAGGATATCAACCGAATGCAGAAAGATAGCGGATTTAAAATCGCTGCAAAATAGGCTTCATTTTAGAAACCAATGGCGTGACGCTGTCCATATTCTTCTACGGTCTATGAATGTCACCAAAACGAATAAAAAGCCTGTAATGTTTTCTTTCTTGATTCACCCAATGTTGCATTTATTCTCCTAATTACCTTTTCATTTGCCCATTGTGAGACAATGGGTTGAGTGAGATGCAGACTACAAATGCTCATTATCAGAAGATCTTTGACAGATTTCAGAGATACATCAGCATCATGTGACGCTGCCAAATGAGGATGACTAGAGCCAGCATTTCTCTAAATGTCAGTGTTTATAATAGGAACAGGCATATCTGAAAGGATAATCTGAACACCTGTCATATACTAGCAGCTTGGAAGCCCTTATGACACAAAGAGAGCTGGACATGAAAAAATAAAGAGGTAAGATGAATCCACAGAGTAGACTTAGAATCTATCTAATGATTGCTAATAAAGCTTGTGAAAAATATCAGTCTGGAAGGAGCGAAAGGAACCAGACAGATTCCTCTTCAAAAACTAGGTAGACAGCGGTACACTGAAATTATATATGTATTTATTTTAATTGAATCTCATTATTTTGATAACTGAGACATATCCAAAGATAGTCAAAAAGTGGCTCGAGAGCAACCATCAATGGACCCTCTTTACTCTCTGCCCTCTTTACTCTCTGCCTGTGACCTAAGTAATTATGCCCGATCAGATTGCCTTGCCAGGCGAGAGAACGCTATCAGGGGAGTAACACCGCTAGGAGAAGCAGCAGTGTGGAAAACT
>NC_137613.1:37257107-37362107 GCF_963280865.1 Gymnoscopelus braueri | reverse complement strand
GAACCCTAGAATTCCTTTTTCTGAGGGGAACATTAGCCAAAAATAGCAGCTCACATTGTGAGCTTGTAGATCGGCTATTTTAGCAAAGAGGTTTGATGTAGAGGGAAAAGGAGCAGATCAAGTAGGCTACGTACAATTATTTAGGGTTTAAGTGGTTAACTGTCTGAAAATACACATCAACATGAATCCAACAGTGATGATATTGCTGTCAAGTCTATGAAGCTATCTATGAAATCTATGAAAAAGTTTAATCTGCACACAATGTTATACAATAAGTAGTGGGGGTCCCTGCTTCATCTCAGCTAAGGGGTCCTTGGCCTGGAAAACGTTGAAGACCCCTGCATTAGGGCATTAAATGAGACATATAATTGTGCGCTTGTTATGAGCTTGTAGATCTGCCATTTTTTTATTATAATAACACCTGTGTGTGTGTGTGTGTGTGTGTGTGTGTGTGTGTGTGTGTGTGTGTGGGGGGGGGGGGGTCCTGACAACCGGACAGCGTGGATACCAGCCTGCAGACACCAGTAGCAGGTATGTCTTGTGTTATTGTATTGTATTGTGTTGTATTGTATTATATCACATCTTGTATTTCATTTCTAACGCTTACTGGTCCATTTGGTTCCAGAGCAAAATTTCCATTTAGGATCAATATATTTGTAAGTCAAGCTTTTCACACATGAATGCAATAAAAATCCATTCTCATGACATCGGCATTTTATGAGCAAAACGTCACATTTGTCTGCTTATTGCAGTACACCAACCTCACCATGTCAAATGTACTTCTGTGTGCAAGACGGTGTACAGACGGAATAAATAATTCAGATTTTATGTGTGATGTTCAAAATAGACTGATGAAAATCTAATATTTTATATGTACATATCCTTTTTGCATTCAGGGCCTGCTGCTTGTCCTCTGACGAACAGATGTACATCTCGTTTCTCCTTTCACACCAGAGAGCACCTACCAGGCGCCTACACTCATCCCAGCCACCTAGTAGATGTTTTGGAGCAGGACGTTATGTGACGTTGTCCCTGCCTCTCCTCAAGCCTAAATGCACCCCCAACCCCACATAATTATGACTGACATGGTTTTATGGCTGTAGGAACAGTGTGTGATTGCAGGAACAACATGAGAAACATTATTCTACCAATCACATAGTAAAATCCTCAGTGTTAAACTATAAGTGTGTGTTTAATTGTAACCCAGTGTACCTGTAACGGGTGCATTTGGTTACATTTGTACACTCTTGGTTAAATTAACACGGAGGATTTTACGGTGTGAAGCTGATGAAAATAATACACATCACATGCCTTGCATTTGAGTTCAACTTTGGTGAAACATGAATTTTGCCAAGGCAGGCTTGGCCAGAACCTCCATCCAAATTTGATGATGGAGAGGGCCATTATATTTCCACACTGACTCCAGAGAGCCACATTGCATATACTGTCGGGCAGTCACCTCTTATCTCCATATTTTAACTTTTTTCGTAAATTGATGCTGTACTTCGCCATTCTATGTCACACAAAAGTAGCAAAAATAGCCAATCTACAAGCTACATTGGACACAAAAAAGACAATAATATTGTAATACTAGTCACTAATATAGACTGAAGTAATTAAAGCGGGTCATGTTTGCATGTTTGGAATTGTAACAGCTTAAATCAATCAGTATTCTGATATTAAGTGAACAGTATACATGACTGTTACCATAGCCTTGTATTGGTGCATTTGTCTCCAGGGGGATACACCACAAATGAGCCAAGCTATCACGCCAGTGTATTTGAATAAATTAATAGGCTTGTATTTGTATTTGCAGTCAGATCACCTTACCACTATTTTTTTGGGAAAAGACAAGACGACTAATAACAGAACTAATGCAAAACATGGTTATCAATTATGTAGTAATTGATAACCATGTAGGTTATTCATACTGAAATGTTGTATTATAATACTGTATATTGAATTTTCCCCTCTGGGAGTCAATAAAGGTGCACCTTATGTTATCATATAATTGTGTCTTGAAATATAAATCTGTAATTCACTGCTATACATTTTACAAATATACAAGTTAATGAGCTGTGTTCTGACCTGAAAGGTTAACATGATGGGAACATAGATTGAAAAAGCAATTTCTACAATGCACATACAGTAAGTAAAGAGACCAACAAATATTTTGTTTTGTACTAAGAATGTTGAAAACCAAATCAATTATCAGTACCAGATTAATAAGGCTAACATCCTCTAGGTCAGTGGTTCTCAAACTGGGGGTCGGGACACCCAGGGGATCCCCAAATTATTTTGGGGGGTCCCCAGATGATTAAAAGAAACCCCCCCCCCCTATTCTGGGGGGAACATTTGCAGAAAATAGCAGATCTACAAGCCAACAACACGTGCTGCAACCCCTTGTGGGCATGTAGATCTGCTCTGTTGAAAATAGCCAATCTTCAAGCCAACAACACAGCGCTGCGACACGTGGGCTTGTAGATCGGCTATTTTCGGTTAATAGGTTTGGTGTAGAGGGGAAAAAAGAGCAGACAAAGTACTGAGGGTTAATGTCTGAAAATACACATTAGCATGACTCAAACATATGAATAGAAAAGATATGTAAACAGATAAAGAATATTATATATATTTCCACAACACTGATGAGTGCTGTAAAACAAGTCTATGAAGCTATCTATGAAATGAATGAGTTTAATCTGCAACTCAATTGAATTTTTACTACAATATGTAGTGGGGGTCCCTGCTTCATCTCTCTCTCAGCTAAGGGGTCCTTGGTCTGAAAAACAGAGAAAAAAACACCTTGCATTTGTGAGCTTGTAGATCGGCTATTTTCACAATGTTTGCCTCTTTCTTAGGTCATATTTGACAATTTGTATAGTTTTATTTTATAATATTATAATATTTTTTATAGTATAGTTTTTTTTTACTTTTTTCGATTTAGAGGTATTAAAAAGGTCTTAAAAGTCCTTAAACTATCACTTTAGAAATGTGAAGATACCCTGTATACGCTTATACTGTATTTGACTGACTGACTGACTGACTGACTGACTGACTGACTGTACCAGGGAAATTAGGGCACAGCAGGTGAACATACTTAGAGGTAATCGGCGCACTGCACAGAGACCGAGGAGTTTTATTTATTTTAAATGTATATTCAAAATAATTAAGTAGAACAATTTCAACGGCACAAATTAGAGCACAAGCACAAAGAATGAGATTTTTTTATACAGGGGCCAGTTTCGAATTGCAGCCACCTATAAGTGCTCTTTTAGAGCGGTTTTATAGATAGATATATCTGTCCATCTGTCTAACATTGATGTAGCCATAATGTTATATTATAATCATGTATATATATATATATATATATAAATATATACTCAAGTACTGCACTTAATTTACAATTACAATTACAATTTTGAGGTATTTTTACTTTACTGGAGTATTTCCAGTTTGCAGTACTTTTACTTCTACTCCACTACATCTCAGAGGCAAATATTGTACTTTCACTCCACTACAATTATTTGAAAACTTTAGTTAGGCCTACAAGTTACTTTGCAGATATACATTATTATATTATAAAACCATAAGTTAAACATTTAAGCCCTATTGTATACATAATGGTGCCACCTGCTGGATTGTGTAATAACTGCAGCCCACGGGAAGGGGTGGGGGGCTGATTTACACGCGACACACTGTTTTTGCAAGTGAGCTAGCCTCAGACTGGACAAAAATACGTCACAAATGACACGCGGCCACAAGCTGAAAAAGAGGAGTCACACATGTGTAGAAATCAGATCCACAAGCGTAATTTGTGCGTCACTTGTAAAAGGCAATCCACAAGCTGAAAAGGAGGAGTCACACATGTGTAGAAATGAGATCCACAAGCGTAATTTGTGCGTCACTTGTAAAAAGCTATCCACACATGTGTACACAAAAACTCGTAGTTACAGAGCACGATTTTTTTTACTTGCAGATACCAGAAAACACGAGTGAAGCAGTCAAAACATTTGTGAATTCATTTGCGAGTTATTAGCCATAAAGATTATTTGCCAGGTGTAAATTACAAAGTTGGAGAGGGAGGAATTGGACATTATTGCGCACATGTGAAGTTCGTGCTTCACTTGTAAAAAGCAGGCGACAAATGTGCAAAAAATAACTACAGAGCTTGACTTTTTACAGAGCTTGATTTTAAATTTACAATGCTGATTTTTTTGTGTGATCACAGTACAGAATACAAGAGACGAATGCATAATATTTGCGACATTAAAAAATATACGACTGACGAATGCATAATATTTGCAAGGTTCAATATAAATACGAGTGACGAATGCAAAATATTTGCGAGGTTAGAAAAAATCTTTGCAGATAATAAAGTCCAATATTATCTTCCATAGGTGGTAGCAAGATAGAGGGAGAGAATGAGGGGAGATACTGAAACATCTGGGAGTGTTTCTGTGTGTGTGTGTGTGTGTGTGTGTGTGTGTGTGTGTGTGTGTGTGTGTGTGTGTGTGTGTGTGTGTGTGTGTGTGCCTGAGTGTCTGAGCTCTCAACGGATATTAACACAGTGTGGCTGTGTGTGGATTGTTCCAAAGTGAAGGAAAAAAAACATAATTCATATCTATGTTATGTTTTTTGTTATTTTCTACAGTTAAGGCCTCACAGCTTGGTGATTATTAGTTAGTGATATCTCTCAACTCAATGGATTAACTGTAAACATCAAGTACAGCTGGTGCACTATTCTGTCCTCATTATAAAAACATAATCTCTTAGACTTGTTATGAAAAAAGGAACGTGTGGACATTTTAGATAAAATAACAAAATATTAATATACAATTTGTCTTAAAATCTCCAGAAAATAAAAATAACATCTAACTTCGCCCCAGTACAGTGTGTGCATTCATGTAATATCCAGTGTAATTGTTACAGATTAGATACAGAGTTCCTACAGTGTGCCAACACTATGTATTCCACACTTCCATTGTATACAATAAACTTCAATTGTGTACAATGGAAGCACATGCATAATGTGAATGGAATGTTCCACTGGATACATGAAGTGCATCCTGGATTCCTCTTCGCCTTGCCTGCTTGTTGTTAACTAGTTGTACGAACTCTTGTTTTATTATTGTATTGTTTTATTGGATCTTGTTTAGTCGATACACTTATTTGTTTTAGCTCTTGCTCATTTGATTTTGCTATTTGTCTCATCTGTTTAAGAAAGTAGGTAGCTGATATAATGCCCTTTTACCTTAGCGCTAGGTATACTCTTGGTTGCTTGTTTTAGCAGAAAATGCACTTAGGACTTCTGGTGATTAGTAGTTTCGTTCCCTACCTATGTTGAATGCACTTATTGTAAGTCGCTTTGGATAACAGCGTCTGCTAAATGACTGTAATGGAATGTAATGTGCAGTAATACAGCTGTTATGCTACACACAATGCGGGGTATTACAGTTTGCATGCTGCATAGAATTGACAGCATTATGGCACTTTGTACTGCACAAAATGCACAATATGGAAACTATAATACTGCATTCTCCAGGATTAAATTAAATGTTAAATTCATATTTAAACAGCTTTAAAGGAGGCTTATGTGAGTTACCAGTTTTCAGGATTGGTTTATCTCAAAGGTGAATCACATGAAATAAAAGCCGATCATAGTGTTGCCATCCATTAAAAAAAAACACACACACGTCTGTGAGAGCCAGGATACCACTGCCAGAAAATGTCCTCGCTTCTCCAAATACTGCCATTAGAGTCCAAGAACTCATAAATGATTATCTTTTGAGCTTAAAGGATCTACACCATGAATTAAATTTTTTTTTTTAATATTTAATATCATATGGTGTATGTCCCTCAAACCTTTTTCAAAAGGTTTGAGCCTAAATCATCACTCAGATATACTCATCCCAAGTCAATTGTCTCTGGCTTATACAGCACTTTCAGCTGCAATACCAAAACGTCCTCTTGGGCAGGGGGGGGGCTACTGAGCAATTCTGTCTGGCCAGCATCAATGCAATGGCAATGCAAGTGATGTCACTTGCATTGCCATTCTGAAATGGCCTGTTCAGACACGCCCATTCTGAAAATCTCTGAAATGAGAATGAATGACTGAATGTTAAAAAAAAATATTTTTTGGGGTACAAGAGACACTGGGGAGCCCAAAAAATACTAAAAACCAAAATAAAAATGAAATTCATGGTGTAGACCCTTTAAATTCGGGCCCACACACTACCCTTTAGAACAAAAATAATGGCGAGGTGATGTGGAAGCACACGTCTCGTGGCCACACTAACAACCCCTTATTATTTCAGATACAGTAGGGCACATTCTATCGATCAAGGAAGTAGGGGAGCACGTTTTTGCCATTTGCCGTGCAGCTTGCAGCCTCTTGAGTGGCAGGGCCGCCAATTGACTCCGTGTTCGCAGGGGTAAGGGAGATGTGAGGGCAGGATGTATCACTGTAACACTGTTGTCTAGCGTGCACTATGAAAACTCATGCTTCCTTGAAAGCAACGACAACTTCATTCAACTGAATAGAGCAAATCCTGATAAGCCACAGACTGTGAAAACAATCAAGAGGAGTTGAACACGTAAAAACATGTCATCATCATTTCTCTCTCCGTATCTTTCTCTCGCTCTCGCTCTCTCTCTCTCTGTCTCTCTCTCTCTCTCTCTCTCTCTCCCTCTCCATCATTCCCCCCTTTCTCTCTCTCTCCCTCTCCTTCTATCATACACACACTCCTTATAGCCATCCATTCTATTCTAGCACCACCTATTGATGCAAGCAATTCGTGTATGGATGCTATCACTGCAAACCCCTACAGTGCTGTTTGTTCCTGACGTTTTGAGATCTTTGCAGCCAGTCCATAAATGTCATGTGTATCGAATTTCCAGCGTGTTTGTTTAACGAGCAGAAGTACAAATCTTTTTCTTTTTTTTTTGCAAGGTTCTAGTAATCCAACTAAACTGCTCGCACCCACCAACCACCTGCATATTTTGTCAACAGCTTT
Organism: Gymnoscopelus braueri; assembly: GCF_963280865.1. Taxonomy (NCBI): domain Eukaryota; kingdom Metazoa; phylum Chordata; class Actinopteri; order Myctophiformes; family Myctophidae; genus Gymnoscopelus; species Gymnoscopelus braueri. The sequence continues at coordinate 37,355,094 of NC_137613.1, read as the reverse complement.
CAGGGGGTTGAGAAAACTGGCAGAGATATCTCAACCAAATAAAGTTTTATGACAACAGATTTTCTTGTCCTGGGAAAGAAAAAGAAAAAAAACTCACGGATGAGCAAGTAAAGTTCACATCTGAGTCGTGTGGAGAATTGGGCGTGGAAATCTGAACTACATGAACAATAAATGAAAAATGTCTTTAACGAGCTGAATGTCCCACAGCTGAGACGTTCATTTTGCAACGCTTCATAAGCATAACGATCCTACAACCAGTCCAGCATGGGCAATAATGTTCTGCTAAGCCAACTTTACTGTCCCCCAATAGTCTATAAAATTCTTTACGACATTTACAGAGATCTACTACTGTGTAGACTACTGGTTCTAAAAAGTGGAGTCCGGGGACTCCCAGGGCTCCTTAGGGGGGTTCCAGGGGCTCCCCAGCTAAATGAAGAACATTTCAAGCACTTATATATATATATATGCCCTATCTTATGTTTCAGCTATTCAAAAATAGCAGCTCTACAAGGGCACAATGTGAAGTGCTGTGAACTTGTAGATCTGTTATTTTCTAAAAATGGGGGTCCATGGCACAGAATCGTCCCTGGCACTAAATACATATCACTTTGGGGGGTCCTTGACATGAAGATGTTCGAGAAGCACTGCTGTAGACAGTAAACATTACGAGCTGGCCAGATGCATGGAGAATGGAGATGACTGGAGACTGAGAGATGGAGGGCTCGTCTGAGGACGACGCGGAGAGATAGAGATTGACAAGACCATTGGTTCTCAAAGTGAAGTCCGGGGACCCCCAGGGGTCTTTGGGGGGGGGGGGGGGGGGTTCCAGGGGGTCCCCAGTAAAATGTGTTAATATAGCATCACAATCATTTTAACCACTTTAACCTTTTATACTTTGGCTATTAAAAAATAGCAGATCTACAAGCTCACAGCACGGCACCAAGTGCCGCGCTATGAGCTTGTAGATCTGCTATTCTTTCTGTGCACGTACATGTGTGTGTCTAATTTGCATTTCCTTCTCTCAGGGCAATTGCCTCAGTGCCGGAAGATTAAAGGGGATCTGCTATTCTTTAAATATAACTTTGAATATATATATATATTTTTAAAGCGAACATTTGAAACTCAAATCTTTGCTTCTGGGGTGGTCCCTGGAACAAAATATTTTGAGATGAGGGGGGGGGGGATCCACGGCCAAATACATATCATTTTGGGGGTCCTTGACATGAAAAGGTTTGAGAACCACTGGACTAGACAACATTACTGAGATCTACTACCGCAGCGATGCTTACAGAGAGCTCCTGTCTATCTGAACAAGCAGTGTGAATCGTGGAAGCCATGACCTCTGGCACCACAGTAGTCTGTTATTTTGTAATGGGAAAAGGATAAGCCACACCCTTGGACCTGTCCTAATCTGATACATGGCTCGCTATAGCATCGGAACTCCAAACATTCATCTGTGACATTTCAATCCGCGTCCACGATCCTGCCTGGGTTCTCAGAACAACTTTAAAAACTGGTTCTGGGTCTGTCTAGCAAGCTTTGCAAAGGAGCCAATATAACAGTAATATGTGCTATGACAGTAAAAATACGATAATCATCTGGCTGGCATGAAAAAGCATGGGGTCAAAGGTGAGGGCCTTTACACATTGACAACTTGGATCGTGTAAAAAGTTAGATTCCATGCTTATTACCTCTGCTGATAGAGCTGTAGGCACATAAGTATGTTGAATTTGTCGATTTTGACAAATTGTCTGTCTGTCTGTCTGTCTGTCTGTCTGTCTGTCTGTCTGTCTGTCAGACAGACAGTGACATTTAGGGCTATGCTATGCATGAATAAAACATGGTCCATTATTCTGATCAATACAAAGAATAATAGCCGGCTCTGAGATGTTCCACTGACCTCACCTGCATCATAACTCAGCTAGATGACATGTATTGCATGTATACTGCAGGGGTGTGTGTGTGTGTGTGTGTGTGTGTGTGTGTGTGTGTGTGTGTGTGTGTGTGTGTGTGTGTGTGTGTGTGTGTGTGTGTGTGTGTGTGTGTGTGTGTGTGTGTGTGTGTGTGTGTGTGTGTGTACGTGCGTGCGTGCGTGGGTCTGTGCACGTACATGTGTGTGTCAAATTTGCATTTCCTTCTCTCAGGGCAATTGCCTCAGTGCCGGAAGATTAAAGGGGTATTGCACTGAAAACCTCACATTATGCAATGCATGAAGGGGGCACGAGAATGCCACTAATTGCTCCCATCGTTCATTTCATTGACCCCATTCATTAGGGGTTACCAAACATTTCCCCGGACAGCCAGAAACCACTTAAGTCTGAAAGGTATTTTTTGAATTTGAGGTACTATGCCCCTCAAAAGGCCCGGCTTTTATCTCATCTTTTCATGATTTTTCTCATCTTGTGTACCTCTATCGCTACCATTCCCTTCAGATGGGAAGCAGAATTGCCACATGCTTCATGTCTGCTCTGACAGACAGAGCATTGGATGATGAATGGACAACTTGACTCTGAAATTCAGAGAGCGGCCAAAAGTGTTGCCAAGCGTGCTCACTTCACTGCAGGGGTGCTTCTGCTAAATCGCTCTATCTGTCTGCATTTCTCTCTTGCTTTCTGTCCGCCTGTTGTCTGTCGGTCAGTCTCACTCTCTGGTGCCATGATGTGAATCTCTCTCCCTCTCTGTACTCATACTATGTCATACGTCTGCCAACGTTTTCCTTGCTCTGTACAGCACTGTGAGTTTGCGGCAGCCCTCCTTTCACTGCCTGATGTTTGCAATTAACTCCATACAAATCCCTCTGATGACACCACAAGGCATTAGCCATGAAAAACAAAATGTTAAATAAACCCTACAAAATCCCCAAAGAAGAATCCTAATTTCACAAGGCCAAATTCTCTTACAGTATGTCTCACTTTCCACCCACTTTCTGCCCCTGTTCAGAATCAAACCTTAGGCAGGCCGCATTCAGCAGTGAATTGAGGTTATTTTTCTTTCCGGCTCAGGGGCTGACAGGCACATGAAGGAATGCTGATTCCCCCTTCTGCCAATATGCACACATAATCAATATGTGGTTGAATGCCGAGGGTGGTTCGAAACGTTGTCAAAAATTATCACGGAAAAGGCGAACTGCTGGCAGGAGGAAGAATCAGAAACTGAGCAGAATAATCTGCTTAGTTTTATTCTCTGCAGGTTACTCACTCACTATGATAGGCTACTGTCATTGGTGCAGTACAAGAAAGTCAAATGGTACTGTATACTGTGTGTGTGTGTGTGTGTGTGTGTGTGTGTGTGTGTGTGTGTGTGTGTGTGTGTGTGTGTGTGTGTGTGTGTGTGTGTGTGTGTGTGTGTGTGTGTGTGTGTGTGTGTGTGTGTGTGTACTTGTGTGCTTGTGTGCTTATAGGCTACCTGTATATCTTTTTTTAAGAAGCTGTGTGCCCTGTGTGGGTATACATGCGAGTGCATGTGTATGCATATCTTCATAGCACACACTTACGCATCCCCATCCCCACAGCTGCAAAAAAGGACATTTACAACGGCTACACATTTTTTTTAATCTAAAAATGTGCATCATATGGGCTAATATAGGAATTAGGATATAGGATTCTGATGGAAAGTCACCGCCGCAAAAACAGGTTCCCTCTGCATATCTTAGGCTACTGTAAACAGATGATTTTTGCTTTAGGACAGTGGTTCTCAACCAGTGGTCCTGGGACCACCAGTGGTCTTTGAGGAGGTTCCAGGTGGTCCCCAGCTAAATGATGGAGAGTTGGTAATCAAATGGACCCTTATAGATCTTTAACTCTTGAGAGGGTAAAATGAAACCAAATGGAACCGCAAGGTTTCATTTTACACTCTCAAGAGTTAAATTATTGTTCAACATCTGCATTACTTAATTTATGAGAAGTCTACACAATTAGAGAATGTAGAAGAATTGTTATTTTGATCAACGTTTGCCTGTATTAATCTCTCCTATGGTACCAACATCAATACAGCATGGAATTGTGGACAAAATCGTATCCAACGATAACAAAATGTTCTAAGTTTTGGGGTCTGAAAGGCTGAATCTCATCAAATGGTGGTCCGTGGCTCAAATGCCGAATAAATAATGGACCTTGATGTGAAAGGGGTTGAAAACCACTGCTTTAGGAGTCTCTAAAAGAGAATGTTACAGTAATTAACACATTTAGAATGCCTTAGCGAGAGGCGAAGAAATCGAGAGAAATAATTCTTTCCTGACTATATAGCCTACAGGTAAGTAAATTGATAGTTATATGGAAGCCATAATCAAAAACAATCAAAACCCACTTAATAGGCTACTTTAAAAGCCCAAAGAAAATATTTTAGAATAAATGTTAAATCATGTAGACTATAGGCTACTTCACATTCTATGCGTTCCTACCTTAATTCCCTCCATTGTTCAATTGAATCCCTGTTTAGATTTGGGAACCCAACAGGAGGATTTAAATCTATTTATAGCCACAGATAAATAACAATTGGAAAGGTCAATGTCTATTTATTTCGCGTCTACAGACGCACACACCCAAAGATCTGCATTTTCTCATCAGACAAAGGTGCAAATGAAGAAAATAAATAATCGAAAAGCACGTAAAATAAATAATAAAAATACAAATAAAGAAGTAGCCCATGGCCGTTGGCCAGCATAGACAATTTGTCTCATTGATGGCTGCACACAGCTCAAGAAAGTTAGAAAGCATTTTTTTTTTTTTTAAGAATCAATCGAAAATCTTACCTTGAGCCTTATAGAAACTGAAATTCCACTATTTCAAATGTTGTTCAACACAGAAGAACACGATGCTGCCTTCTGGAGCTTCCTCCGAAACTCATGTTCATCATCATCGTCCGTCCGGGGCTATTTAATGCGGTGACCATACACAAGTTTTTTTTCCCGTCCATGGATATAAAAAAAATCACATTAAAATCAATCAAGTGATTCGACCGTCTTCATTTGCCGAGGCAACACCTACTTTTTTTTTTACGAGCGCAATTATATGAGCGGTGCGCGCTTTATTGGCGCGTTGGTAACGAGTAGTGCGCCCGTCGGTGGCCGTTTGCTCTGTCTAGCTGTGACAGTTCTGATGATGACTACCCGCACGGTAATCCAAATGCATCTCTTACAGCCTCCCGTTTCACAGAGAGAGAGAGAGAGCTATACGGTGGCGGATCGTGAGCTCCTCCTTGGCTTGCGACCGCTCTTCTTATCAGTCTGTTAAAGACACAGCGTGGAAAGCCAAGTAAACGCCAAGTCTCGCCGGTGCCAATGACGCTCCAGCCTCCACCAGACTTTTTAAGTATAATAAGACTGGACCAGACTGCTGGTGCGCGTTTTGTTTTTGTGATCAAAGGGTGTTTTCTTTGGATTTCTTTCAATTGTAGATGAACATTAACAGGCTATTGTATGAGACTGTCCTTCTTGAGCTTGTAAAGATGGCCATGCCTAATGAAAAGAGATGAAAGAATCATCATGATCATCATCATCAGTCATTATAGGGTGAATATGAAGAATGCTACTGAGTTATCTATAATGTATTTATGTTTTACACATTGTCATTTATAGCTTTGTAGGCTAATTGACAGACACTGCAAATCATGCAAATTAATTTTGACTTACAAAAAGAATTATCTTGCCAAAGGCTGTATTTTAGAACAGATGAAAAAATATGGTGAAAATGAATAGCTGAATATTTTTCATCATCATCATCATTCTCATCATCATCATCATCATCATCATCATCATTTCATCATCAACATTATTTATAATAATAGTTCTTCATTTCAATAGTTCTAAGTTAAAAACAAAAAAAAGTATTTAACTTTAGGGAGAGCACATTTGGTTCAAATTACATTCTTGGTTTCACTGTGCATCAATTCAGTCCAACTGTACAGTCAGGATCTGATTACAGTACAATTAGACCTGGAACATTGGGTGATAATGTTTAATGATCAATTATGATGATGATGAACCCTGTAGAAAACTAGCAGGAGTCCTGTGGACTGTACCTATCACTGTCATAGACATCAGTGTAATCAGGCAAGCATCAGTTCACTTCCTAAAGATGTTGGCAAACTTTTTAACTTCACCATAATAACAAATCAGCATCGTTATAGACAAAAGAAGCATCAGCATGTTAAACAAATCACAAAGTTAAGATAATACAGTTCTCCAAACTAGACCAGACATAATCAGGCAAGCATCAGTTCACTTCCTAAAGATGTTGGCAAACTTTTTAACTTCACCATAATAACAAATCAGCATCGTTATAGACAAAAGAAGCATCAGCATGTTAAACAAATCACAAAGTTAAGATAATACAGTTCTCCAAACTAGACCAGCGACTGATGTCAGATTTTTGGGTCCTATATCCTGAATAGCCCACAGATCACTGATGCTTTGACTTTGAAAAAGTGCCACTTCAATTCTAATCGATTTGAAAAACTTAGATTTGATTAATTGAATTAATTAATCAATTTTAAAAATAGAAAATTCAAAATGAGCCTGTCTACAATCTTACAATGCATGCAACGCCTTGTGAGCTTATAGAGCCACTGTATTTTTGATTTTGTTCTTTCTTAAAGGTATATTTCACTTTCAAAAAAACTTTTGGTCATTTTATCGTCTACTCAGGCTTTTGTGAGCCCCCCAGACCGTTTTTAAGTTGCTTGATTCAGTATTTAAATATTCATTTTATCAGACACGCCCCCTTCCTATACAAACCCATTATAACTTCAAACTCAATTTTTATGTTAGATTCGTCAAAAACACCCGTCCTTGGTTCTGGTGACTCACCCTGCCCTCCTAATACGCGAGGGGGCCGTGTTTTTTCGATAACTTTTTTCATTTATTTTTTATATTTTTTTGGGAAAATGAAAAAAATGTAATACTTAAAAAAAATATATAAAATAAATGAAAAAAGTTATCGAAAAAACACGGCCCCCTCACGTATTAGGAGGGCAGGGTGAGTCAGCAGAACCAAGGACGGGTGTTTTTGATGAATCTAACAGGTTAAAAATGGAGTTTGAAGTTATAATGGGTTTGTATAGAAAGGGGGCGTGTCTGATAAAATGATCATCAAATATCTAAATACTAAATCAAGTCTTAAAAACGGTCTGGGGGGCTCACAAAAGCCTGAGTAGACGATAAAATGACCCAAAGTTTTTTTGAAAGTGAAATATCCCTTTAAGGCTATAATGCCCAAATCAGGTTAAAAGTGGTTCAAAATCAGGACACATGGGCTGCATAATTGCAGATAGCGATGTCATCACAAAAGGCAAATAATGGCCAATATATCGGCCAGTCTGACTCTACTCAAAACGTAGAGAGAAGGAACGATATACACATAGCCTACATATCAAAAAAGTTGTGAACATAATCACATTTCATTTTTTTAGGGCGGGGACAAAAACTAATATAACAAGAAAGCACCATCACATTTTGACATTTATTCAGGCAGGCTCCTTTCAAGTTTTCCCAAAGATGTTATATTGTCCATACCAGTGAGATCAAACAACCTTTGTTTTAGTCAAAGAAACGGTGACAGTAAAAGACAGAAATTCATATCACTGAGAATGTGAACACATTTTTCTGTCCACAAGGAATGGCAATTTGGGATTTTCCTTTGATGTGGCAGTTACATTGTTTGATGCTTGGTAAATAGACAACATCTGTGAAATAGTCACCATGGGAGGTACTTAGTAAAATAATATAAAATGTGTCTTGATTCGTATTTTCTGCAGCTTTCTTTTTGCACTTAATTACACTAAAACATATCCAGGTGTTTGTCTGGATGTGTCATCCAGAATTTGCAGCTCATCTGTCTTCTTCGTGTGCACGCACGCACGCACGCACACACACACACACACACACACACACACACACACACACACACACACACACACACACACACACACACACACACAGAGGGAGAAGGGGGTTTGTTGGGCATGAAGCTGCATTTTTATAACATATTACAGTGAAATGCCTGATGGAGATCAAGGGACGGGTAAAAGAGATCCTTCCCCCATTGTGATGATGACACATTCACATCCGAATGAAGACAATATTATAGGGTCTTTTATTTCCTGCCTCAAAGGGCTCCCCCCCCCCCCTCCTTCCGAACCTTCCCTCCTCCCAAATTGTCCATTACTGTTGACTGAGGCAGTGTCTTTAAATGCACAATCCAACCTACAGTAAGTCACTCTCAGTATGCAACACCGCAGGAAGCTGTCACCCTGAGCCCTCGTCATCAGCATGTCGATTCAGACCGGTTGGCCATGTCTGAAATGATGTGGAGGCAGAGAGTGTTCAGGGGTGTAGGCTATATATGTGACAAAATGGAAGTCTTTAAAAAAGGAAAGAAAGAAAAAATAGAAAATTATACTTGTAATGGCAATGATGAAAGGAGAAAGCAGGACAGAATGATGCATGATATGACGATGAGATAATGAAGAATGTGATGATGCGTTGTGTTTAATGACTGGGTGGTGTTGTCCTTCCACAGTATGCTGTTGTTGGACTGCAACTAAGGAATGAGTCACATCAAAGAGACGGATAAAGATATATTCAAAAAGTTCGTTATTCCAAATTACAAATCCTCCTTAGACAAATTTTCTTGGAATCAACGACAAATCACTGTCTACCTTTCCCGGTATCATAATTTATTTTAGTATAGAGTGCGTTAGTGCGTATGATGCTGGGATTGGACATTGAATATGTGATAGATATATGTCATCAACAGGATGACCTGTACCAGCTGACCTTTGACTCTGAAAGGTGCATATTTATACATTTGACTCTGGACAGGAAATCATGCACCTTCAAACTAAACTCAACAGTGTAAACATTGGATCATGTTTATCATTGAAAGGCATCAACCAAATAATTATGACAAAACTGAGATTTACAAGTGGCTCTGCAAGGTTTTTTAAGTATTGTTTTTTTCCATTATCTCCAAAAAGCTCTTATCTATGCATCTATTTTTGTTCGATTTACTTCTGTCCTCAAAAGGATCTTGTTATGAATGATAGAACTTGGATAAAAAAAGGATACAAATGGTAGCAATTGTATTTCTTAGGGAAGGGAGACCCATTGGCGCATCACATACAGTATGATGATATCCGTGTAACATTTTAGATATTGCAGTTTAGATTATGTATACTGAAGCATTTTGACCGGAATCAAATTACATGCCGTTTTTTTTTTTTTTTTTTGCACAACACAGCATGATAATCATACAGTAAAATGTGACACAACTCAGCAACTATGGTCATCCTGCAGCTGCACACTTCATCTTACCAGGTCTGAGGAATGAGGTGAGGTGTTTGCTGCTCTCTCCATCATCACTCATGGCATACTATTAGCCCCGTTTGGAACGTCACTCTCCACGATAGCTCCGAGATGAGGTCCTGCTGTCTCGGGTCCCGGCAGAGGTAGAGTCCGTCCAAATGCACCGAAGATCACCTTTTTCGCAACTTGGTATCCAAAAAGGAAAGGTAGTCCGAGACACCTACAGATGTTTGCAATTTCGCCGGAAACCGACAGGGTTGAAAAAAAAAACTTTTAAATCGCTTATTTAGTCAGCCTGTGCCATATATTTTCCCATTCAACCCAAGAACCCCCGACGGCAGGTGCCAGTATACTGCTCCCGATTCAGCTACAATGGGAAAACATGGCACAGGCTGACTAAATAAGTGATTTAAACGATTTTTTCAACCACAGCGGTTAAATTTTACTTTGCGTCAAAATTGCAAACATCTGTAGGTGTCTCGGATTACCTTTACTTTTTGGATATGATGTTGCGAAGAAGGTGATCTTTACTGCCTTTGGACGGACTCAACCTACACCGGAAACCGCCGGAACCCTACACAGCTGAACCTCATCTCGGAGCTATCGTGGAGAGTGAGGTTCCAAACGGGGCTAGGCATACTAATAGGTTACACAGCTTGGCCTACAGCAGCCTAATTTATATTTTCGTCGTACAGTATGACTGTTGCTTGCCGCAGATAACTGACTTTTGGCTTTTCACTTAAAAATCAGTTTGAAGTATAAATTAGGCTTTAGAATGTAACTCCCCTAGCTTCAACCATAGAAACCAGATTAGAAGCCACATGACTCCTGACTCCTCATCCTCTTTCAATCAAAGTTATTGAGAACCAGTGGTGGAAAAAGTACTCGACCCCAGTACTTGAGTGTTGAGTCAAAGTACTATACGTACTCGCACATAGCCAGGGATGCATTGGTCATGGGATGTGGTAACACGCCGTCCCACCAGTCTATTGAGAAGAAGCACTCACACTCACATGCATTGATTAAAAACAACCTTTAAATTCACACCTGTCACACCAGCGTGAACTAACATAGGGATGAGCCTAGATGCATATCAATTGTCCATTGTGTGACCTGTAGTGTAGGTGTTAAGCGACGTGCGCCTGACGTCTTTATAATAGTGAGCTGTGGCGTTCCGCAAGGAAGCATACTAGGGCCTTTACTGTTCCTAATATATGTAAACGACGTCATGACATGACATCAGCTGGTGACTGCAACTTGTTCTTGTTTGCGGATGACTCGGCTCCGCTGGTCTCGGACAGGAACAAGTTGCAGGTTGAAAAAGCCCTTAGCTCTGAACTCTGCAAGCGTACTCAACTAATCTGCAACTGGCTCGCTAATAACAAACTATCATTACACCTGGGTAAAACTGAATCCATTCTCTTTGGGGCCAAAACCGGCAAGGCCGACAGCTCCACAATAAAAGTGGGTGACAATGTTATCACAAGAAAAGAGGAAATTACCTACCATTCCATTTAAGAGGCAAATCTTTCCAGTGATAAATTGGCAACTAAAGTAATCAAAAAAGTCAACCAAAGAACAATATGTTTGTACAGGATCTCCTCTCTGTTCAGTAAGAATACATTGAGGACTCTAACAGGAGCACTCATCCAAGGTCACGTCGACTATGCATGCGCCTCATGGTACCATAGCACCACAAAGGCCTTAAAAACAAGGCTCCAGACATCCCAAAACAAACTGGTAGGCTACTTCTTGGCCTTATATCTACAACTCATTTAACCCCTGCTCACTATGCTAGGGTCGGATGGCTCAGGGTAGAGGAAAGAGTACAGCAACTTGCAATGAGCCTGGTCTACAAGATACGCTACACCACAAAGACACCCATGTACCTGTCAAACTACTTCACAAACGTCAATGAAGTCCACAATCACAACACCAGAGGGAGCTCTGCTAATCACGTTCAACCCAGATTTGGCTCAAACAAGGGGTTAAATTCGTTCTCCTGCTATGCCGCAAAAATGTGGAACGCCCTACCAACAGTGAACAGTCGTAAAGGAGCGTAAATCCCTACTCTCCTTCAAAACCGCTCTAAAAGAGTGATACAGGTGGCTGCAATTAGTAGAGTATATTTGTCTGTCATTAAATGTGTCGATGAATTGAGTACAAAGGACCCCAATGGAAACAAGCCATAGGCTTTCTTGGCTTTAAAATCCTCTTAGTGGACCTTGTATTGAAGTGTACTTTCCTGTGCTTTAGTCAATTTCTTGAGTGGTGCCTGCAGCGCTTCTACAAGTCAGCCTGTCTGTCTGTCTGTATGAGCACAGCATAAACAGCTGCAGCTGATTGTAACACAAAGCAGCAGCTAATTACATTAATTAAACACAAACAGGGGGCACAGTGCTCACATGCAGCACTCAAAGAAATGCACACACACAGGCCGGCACTGCCCGAGTGCATACAAACACACACACACACACACACACACACACACACACACACACACACACACACACACACACACACACACACGTTACATAGTGCAGCTTTAATACCAATTTTGACATTTCCCCCCCAAATGTAAAGTTTTTCTAGACATTTTCAGAAAACAACAATAATAGTGAAAATAGCATATCTACAAGCTCACAATGAGTTGCATCGTGACGTGAGCTGGTAAATCCGCTATTTTCACTATATTTGAAATAGGGCTTAAAATGTATTGAATATTTTATTGACATTTTGCAAGTACAGCCGTACAACAAATAAAATAAAATAAACGGATGAGACACAAAAAAGCCACAGGCTTGTTTCCATTGTGGACAAACAAGAACAGTACTCGAGTAAATGTACTTCATTACTGTCCACCACTGTTGAGAACACAATTGTATGTTCTCTCCTGGTACAAGCCTGCCTGGCGTGCTGACTGTGAACTGTCACGACAACTGAGAGTACATGGGCTCTGGCTCACTCGGTCCATGGACCAGACGTCAGAATGTCTGCCTTGATTTACTGTGGTAATCAGTGAAGAAAGATTGCTGTGCACCTCTCATTTGCATACAGAACACACCCTGCTTATTCAGAGACTCTTTTGCGGTTCTACAGTTCCGCTCCCCTGGGTGGGTGTGGGGGGGGTGGTGCCCACAGTTGGTTTGGCCTGCCCAAATCTATATGTTTTTAAAATCGCTTTATTAAACAGCAAATTCAATTGTGCCGTTGTGTTCACCTGGCAGGTCTGCGGAGAAATGTCTTTAACCTTTGGTAATGGAAGCTGGTAATGGAAGTGTGCAAGCAGCAAAGGAGAATGTCGGCCAGGCTTTAGATTGAAATCTTTATTATTTTTCTTCGCCTTTTTATTGTGTAAAAAAAAGATGTATCTGCTTCCGATGGAAAAAGGGACACCTGTATTCATACGTTCGGCTCAGATCATTATTAATCTTCCTCACTATGATTGGAGAGAATTGTGGTACATTTGGAGGAGGGCAAAGGCAATAGATCTATCTTCAACAATGAGTCATATAGATCCACACACTGTGATTATTTACAAATGGAAAATGCACATGACTACCCATAGTAAACAGTATCAAGGTCGTCTGTGGGCGACAGATAAAGTTTAGTCAATATTTGACAATGTTTAGGTAGGCTGTACTCAGAAAGCAAATGGGAAACTATATCATTGTTATTCAAATGAGGAGCAGCAAGAAAAATTAACCTTCAGGCCACACAAATTATTCTAACACCAAAACAGCAGAAAGATATTTTTTTAATTACATTAGGTCTTCAGGTGCAGCATAGGTGGGTGAAGAAACATGATTATTACTACACACACACGCACGCACACACGCACGCACGCACGCACTCACACACACACACACACACACACACACGCACTCACACACACACACGCACACACACACACACACACACACACACACACACACACACACACACACACACACACACACACACACACACACACACACACACACACACACACACACACATTCCCTAAAGACATACTGACTCAAGTGGGTTTCTCTCAATTTGGAATCTGTACCAGTTATGCCCTCGTCAACATCTCCATCACAGTTATGGAGCTGTTGGAGTCATGTCAGCATATTTCAGTCAAGTGGCATCAGCAGCCAGACAGACAGACATTGAAGTGCAGCCCACTGAGTCCAGTCTATATCCGTCATACACACATCTACGTACTCCAGGATGAGAGGGTGAGATGGCGATGGAGAGGAGACAAGAGGCCCCTCTTTGGCCAGCTGAGAGTGGTGGAGTACGCTGGGGAAAATCTAATGCCATGTTGGAAGAAGGAAGCCGCCTGGCTGCCAGAACCACCCAAAACATCAGACATTTGGTTTTGGGTTAGTCATTACACAGATCAACAGTTGGCAGCCAATGAGGAGACGTGCATAGTAAAGTGCAAATTTCCAATGGTGAATTTACCTGGAGTTTGCCATTCCTGTAACCACAGATTACTGAAAAAGATATTTCTGTCTAAGAGCTTGGAATCAGGGGGAACCAAGAACGTCCTTGCTAAGACCAAAAGACACCACCTTGAGCTGTTCCTTTGACATCAGATTAAATACACATTTTGCGGAGTAACAGAACTGAAGTTTTAAAGCTGATTCAGCTTTATTTTCTGTCTTTGTATGGCTAGCAACTAAGAAGATGAATAAATAAATCATCCATATCATTGAAAGATCAGTCAGGGACTGTGCTTTCACAGTCAAAGTCACCTTTGATCTGCAACAGAACAGCTTCAGGGTTTGTCTCTTAATGGCCCCAGAGATATCTTTAAATTCCTGTTCCTGGCTTTGAAAGGGACTTTGAAAGTCAGAAAATAGTCTTCAAATGCTAAATCAAAAGGGGATTTTAACTTTATTTTTGCATTTGAAGACAGTTTGCAAAACTCTTGCTCGTTTTTGCTCAGACTTATATTAACGAGACAGAGAAAGTGTATATTTCATGTACTGGATACTGGTTAAGTGAAAAGAGTTCAACAACAAATGAAGAGATGGAGTTGGTACAACATGCACTGTAGTTGCCTGTGGCTGCTAACAGCCTCATCCTACTAAAACTGTATAGGTCAGGTGGAGGTCACACTGTTTATCTGTGAAGGAACAAAGATACAGAAGGCAGAATGTGAAACTCCAGCTTATTCATATGCAGGATATAAAGAGCTTTGGTCTGACTGAAAAATGCTGTTAGCGTTAGCGCATCATATTTTGTTTAGCCAAAAGAAACCAGAGGTGCAACTTGGACTTGAGTCACACTCAAGACATAGATTTGACGACTTCATGATTTAATTGAATTAAATGACTTAATTTAATTTAATTTAATCAAGTCTTCTTGCATTCTCTCTGTCTCACCAGAGAGAGAAAAGAGCAGTGACAGATGAAGATAAAGACAAATAGAATTTCTGAATACAGAATCTTCATGTGAACAGTAATGGTTATTTATGGCGTTATTTATTCATCCATTTATTTATTTAATGGTGCTCACTGTATTTCCCAGACATTATTTGAGTGTACAAACTAAATTGTAAACTGCATGGATTATAGGCTACCTATTCTATTTGTAACAGGCAAAACACCACTTTTCCAATTCACACCAACTATTATTAGGATACAATATGACCCGAAGTTAAAGTTCAGGACTTATCTTTAGTTGGGACTTGACTTGGGACTTGGTTGTGACCTGTAAACTGTGATTTGGTTTAGTTTAGTTTAGTTTAGTTTAGTTTATTTCAGTCAATTTTGTGGTAACATTACAATAGGTAATAAAATTAAATTAAAAAAGTGTATCAAGAAAAGATACCCACATTTCCACCATTGCTTGAAAGAACTCCACCTTAAACTTAGAATTAGAATCAGGTACTGTAAAGCACATACTCAAACAAACAATTATGCACAAACAAAAAGACAAATAACAAAGCAGATTTTTTTTTTAGTTCTATTAAAAATAAAACCAAGGTTTCTGCTGTACAGTGCCTCTTCCTGTATTCACTTACACCACTGAACATCCCAAGCTCATTTGATTGGTGGGAAGTAGCAGTAAACATATTTAAGATGGTCAAGCTCCAGCATCTGAAAGCATTTTTGTATTCTATTATATGTTTTTGTTACGCACTGCTATTGCTAAATTATCATTTCTGGGAGATTGTGATAGGTTGTTCAATAAACTGAACCTGAATCTTCCTATTCTCTGACTCCAGCATTCTACACATTCGAGACTTACCCGCTCCAGCCTCTGAACGAAATAGACAATCTGCCATGAATTTCTATGATGAGAAGTATCATCACTTCATGGTCTCATTTTTCTTTTTAGCTGTTATGTGTAAGTCTACCACCAGGAGGCATCAGAGCTTCTCCCCTTCAGCTGCAATAGCTAGTGTGCGGTTCTAGCTGTCCTGGTGCTATTGGTCCATGAGTATTGAGTAATTTAAAAAAAATAGCAGTAGGCCTACCTTTTGCTCCCAGGATGAAAGTTGCAAACCACAAACCTCTAATATTATTGTTGTTTAGACATAATATATTGAGACATTCAGTAACGTCTATACCCCCCTGAACCAGCACTGTTAAATAATCCTTTTACTTGTAGGCCCTATATCAACATTTTATACAACTTGTACATTTGTGAATATTGTAGCCTAATTTATAGAATCCATCACATATTCAATAATCAGCATGTTTCAATATTAAAGTCCATTAATTATCATGGTGAACGAGGGTTAAATGACTCCGTCTAATGTAGTGAGACTAATGCAATAGCCAGAGCAGGATCACTTCACCCAGCTCAGAGTCTGGTCCAAATCGTTAATAATCAGTACTAAGTCTGCACCAATAAAGACCAAACATGTTCCAAGCCAGAGCTTTATTATAATTGAAAATTAACCACTGCTGCATACATTTGCAATATTTGTTATGGCTTTTGAGAATTAATATGAACCACAATAAAGTTGACAAGACAGATGGATGCACTTTTCCTGTAATTAAACTCAAATTGAGAGTTTGTTATGATAATGGGCCAGGGTTCATGTTGGGTGTTTGGAGAGAAATGCTAAAATACCCATGCTGGTTTCAGTGGTTTAACAGATTATAAATCACACATGTTTTCTTTTATCGCAGCCGCTTTCAGAAGTTCAGTCATGCCTTCTCTTCCTTTTCCCATGTCTGGTGTGATGGTCCAATGTGACCTCTGAACCTTCCTCACAGAATGAGGCTTTGTTTCCACTTTGCTTTTTCCACCATAGAGATGTTAGGTGCAGACTCACATGCATTAATATCAATGGCTATGGAGAACTTGGTGTCGAATCATGTGCCCTGCAGGACCAAGTGCGTGCAGATTTTCACTTAAAGCAAACACTACATAAGCTGATTTCACTAATTAGCTGAACCCCCTCCCTCAAGCCCAGTGTGTATTACAGTAATTAGTGAAATCAGCTTGTGTGTGTTTGGTTGGAGTTTTTAATTATAGTGTAGAAAGTTTACCTAACATGACCTATGCTCAGGTCCTCACTTCACCCAAGACCATCTTTGTCTTATAATGGACCAGTTGACTGATGATGTCAGTGCTAACTTGCTTTCGAGATGCTGGGCCCACACTGTTATCACGACATCCCGTCTCATACTGCTTTCTAATGGATGATTTAGCTTTGGCTTTTGGCTCCTAATACAGGCTGCCAAGCCAGACGTAACTTCCTTATTTATACCTGATAGCAGTTTCCTGTCTTATTATACCTCTTCCATATCTTCCATAAATATTTATTGCTTCAAAACTCACAGAGCTACTGCTACATTATGCTATTGTGGGAGATAGGACACAGCAGTTTTAGGGCTGGGCGGCCACCCTAAAAGTCAGGCATGATCGCTTTCCTCTTCAGTATTCATTAAATATTTTAAATTATGTAACTCAGGTGGAAACGTGTGTGTGTGCGGGTGCATGCGTGCACATTACATGTATTCATGCAGGCGTGTGTGCATGCATGTGCAGGTGCGTATGTATGTACAATTTAGGGAAGCATACATAAGGCATAAAGGTTCCCTCCTGATTCAAAACTGCAGTGGAAGACTCAAGATTGTCTCAAAGGCCTGATAAGGAGGGAAATACGTAATAGATTAGCAAAGAAAATATTTGGAAGTGAATGTGACTGAGAAAGTGAAAGGACAAGTTGTGCAAGTTGTCGTTTCTTTTTAACAGCCGGGTGATCGGCTGAATTGAGCGCTGCCTTGAAGGTTATTGAACAAGGTGGGAAAGCAAGCAAGCAAGATAAGAATATTGCAGACATTAGTCTAGATATGCTAGCTTATTACACAGCAAATAGTACAATAAATACACTAGCCCAAATGTTTGGGTTTATTTATTTTACTTATTTATTTGACAAAAAATGGGATTAAATAAAGTACAATAAAATACACTTAATACCATATCAAAATACACAATACAAAACATTAGTGCAAAAGTTAAACTTCATCAACAGAATACAGTAAAAAAAAAGAACTTTAAATTGTTTCTTAGAAATACTGTATAATATATACTGTAGTTGCCATTAGAAAACAAATGCATGTGCGATTAAAAATCCTCTTGGCAAAATACCAACAAACATGACTGATTCACATTTATCTGAATGGATGACCATTGTTTGTGCGCCATATTATGAAAACAGTGCAAGTATCCAGTTTTGGCTGTCCATTCAATACTGCAGCATATATGAAACAAAATGCCTACTTCAATAATGGACAGTTTGCATTATATGTTTGTCCAAGTCAAAAGTCCTGAGACTAAGTGCCACACATCTAGGCCTGCAAGACAATGTAACGTTTCCTTGTATTTCTGTTCCTTTTGAGCCGACGTTGCCTTCCTGGGCTTGGGTGCTTTTTCCTTCCTGAGAAAAAGAAAAAGGCGAATGACAACTCATTAGTGTGATAGCTCTAATTCGTATCTTCGACTTTCCACAGTCGCTTGGAAGGTCGGAGGTTCAGCTTGTTCTGCTGATTGCCACATTCCAAATCAGTTAGTAATTTGACTGTACAGAAATGTAGGAATTTCCCTTGGTTATAACATTAGGTTATTATTTGCTTTGCTGCTAATAAATAGTCCCTTGAACATTACTATTAGAAACCATATTATGTTTTAAAGCTAATGAAAGGAATTCAGGTGTGATTATTTATTATGCCTGGTTTTCTAAATGCATGTCCTCAAACAAAATAGAAAACTTTAGGTAGCCCCACACATTGAGAGTGGACCTTGGGGGTTGAATAGTCTTCATGAAACTATCTTCAGTATTTCGACAATTTCCTTATATATTTTGTTGACAGTGGTCCACTAGGGCTCTGTCTTTTACCCCCTCTTTTCTCTCTACATCAAATCTCTTTGTCAAAAATAGCTGATCTACAAGCTCATAACGTGTCGCATTGGAACACGTTGTGACCTTGTAGATCTGCTATTTTCCACTAAATGTCTGCCTATTATGTTTGTGTGGTTAATCTGAATATATTCCCCTCCAATACCTTTAGCACAGACATCAATGCAGCTCAGCCTTGAGACAAAGTTGTTGCTGCTTCCACCGCAGCCTGAATACAGGAACTCCTCACACATCTTTGTGACAGCGTTGTAGTAATACCGCGGTATGGAGGCTGCACATCTCCCTTTATCCACAGGGTCCAGGCAGATCACAGGGACAGCTAAACAAACATTAAAAAATGAATTCATAAAAAGGGCATCTTTTGACAAGAGGCTTATCAGAGTAAACATGGGCTGAGCTGACGTTTTACATTCTGCCTGTTGATAAGTGCCTGAAGACAATAGTGTTATTTTCCAAGAAATTGAAAATAGCCGATGGTTCTTGGTTGCTATTATTTAGGTGCAGTGAACTTTGCAACAATTTTCATCCTGCACTGGTTTTTATCACTTCCTGCAAGCATTGTGCATCCTGTCACTGGCTTACCAGTGTTATCCTATTTCCTCACTACTGTCTATGAGTATTTTGCATCAGAATCAAGTATAACATACATACAACACATCTGGCATATAGTATACTGTACAACATTTATGATGAAATAACATGAGACTTCATACCAGGAATAATACATCCATTCCAATCTTTGTTCCACCTTTAGTTTTTTGTTTATGTTTTACAACAGTTCATCCCACACAGGCAAATACAAGCCCATTATTAAAAACAGAGTAGGCCTACTCACTTTTGTGTGGGCTGCAGTACTCCTTGCAGGAGGTGAGGTCTGAGAAGCGGTTGGCATTGCCCTGGCAGCCACCATAGTGAAAAAGCTCGCACTGCATTGTGGTCATGTTGAAGAAGTATCTCGAGTGAAGGGCCCGGCAGGGACCTTCCTCCATGGGGAACCTGCAGATCTGCGGAATTTCTAGGGACAAGGAGAGAAAACTATTTGAGGAATGTTTTGGAGACCACCTTTATATGAAATGTTCTTGAAGTTGTGGCTTCTGCATGCACATGTGCGGATTATAGCCTGATTAAATTCAACTTGGTTTATACTAAAAATACATTCATTAGTCACTTTGCATCCGTGGGGACATTAATAAATGCAAAAACACTGAATGCAGTAATTAAGAACAAAGCCCCTCTAATATAATTCAGAAATTAGCTATGGGCCATAAAAGAAAAAGAGAAAAGCATATCAATTGGCCAATGCAATACTTACTTGGTATTCTAAAGCATGATTTCTGGCACTCCTGGTAACTTTTAAAGTTATTGGCGTTCCCTTGGCACCCTCCATAGTAAAACTCTTCGCATTTCTGAGTGATGGTGTTGTAATAATACCGCTGTATCTGTCCTTTGCAGGGTCCCTCGTCCATTTGAAGCAGGCAATGCCCTAAAAAGTAGAGACAGTGGTGGAAAAAGTACTCAGTTATTTTACTTAAGTAAAAGTATCAATGAATGCTGCAATGTAGAAATACTCTTTTACAAGTAAAAGGCATGTGTTCAAAATGAGTAAAAGTACAAAAGTATTGGTCGGAGCTTGTAGATCGGCTATTTTCAAATAGCCTATGTATAAAATAGGGTTAAAGTGGTAAATGCATGTTTTATAATATAATAATTTATATCTGCAAAGTAACTAGTAAAGCTGTCAAATAATTGTAGTGGAGTAAAAGTACAACATTTGCCTCTGTAGTGGAGTAGAAGTAAAAGTATTGAAAGTGGGAGATACTCCAGTAAAGTTTTTTTTTTTAAACTCAAATTGTACTTGAGTGAATTTACTTAGTTACTTTTACATCACTGCCTGAAAGTTGAGATAAGTTGTGACAAGTGATACCAATTAGTTTCCACACCAGGGATTAAACAGCGCAAATCAGCGTCGCTTCGAGTTAGAATAAAAAACGAGAGGAAAAGTACAATGATCCGTGTCTGTTTACCTGTCGATGGTTTAAGTGCGAAAACGCTGTAAAACGAGGAGAAGAACGTGAACACTGCAAATGCGTAAAGCTCCATTGTAAAGGCTTTGTTCTAAACTCCAGACTTTATGCTCTGATCCGACATGCATGTCCGACCACTTTTATAGTTGAGTGAGTGGTTTTCCCAAAGGAGGAACACATAAGGGGCGGGATGATGACTCACTTCCATTATTCTGATGGATTGGAGTGACATCAAATAATTGCACCACACTCGTTACGTTAGTAGGCTACAGTAGTGAGATTTGCGCGTTCTCTTTTTTTAAATCTCGATAATGCTCAGAGGAAATGGGTGTGGGAATGGCCGGCATGATGAGTGACTAAAAGGATATTGATATAAGGAGGCCTGCCAACATCCGACTGTTTTTAAATGGGAGGGGGGCTCCCATGTGTTCTGGTGAATTTTGGGGGTTTGATACTATTATCAGGCTTGCTTTCATTGAAAAATGATGGGTAAATGTTTTAATTTCATCCATTAAAAAACTAGGCCTACAGAAATTGATTTTATTACTGAAGCAATTAAAGACCCATCTTTAATAATGACCATTCATTAAAGCCTACTTAAAAGTGAATATCTCTGTATGATTGCACGCACTGACCACACCATCCAAGAGGGGGGTCCGGGGGATCCTCCCCCATAAACTTTTTAACAGAGTAGATATAATTTCCTGTGTTCTGGTGAATTTTGGGAGTCTGATACCAAATCAAGGATAATCAAGGTGAAATGACAATCAAGGAGTCCTTAAGGAGATGTGGTTGAAATCAAGGAGACTCCTGCAGAATCCAGGAGGGTTGGCAGCCCTGGATATAAGAAACAATAGTAATTCTGTCAAGCAGCAGTACAGCGGCTCCAGTAACTTGTATATCTACAAAGCTCATCAGGCTTTGAAAGTGACATACTGTACAAAGTTTGAGCCTTCAAAGTAGGTCACACCTGGATTACACTGGGAAGCCTTATCCAATGATGACAATGATGATTGAAATTATGATGATTATTATTGTGCATTAATATTGTGCATAATTTAGTTTGTAATGTTTTTAATGCATTACTATTGTATATTATTTTTGTATTTTATTTAGTTTTTTTATAATGATGCTGATGTGATGATGACACACATGATGATGATGATGATGATGATGATGATGATGATGATGATGATGATGATGATGATGAAGACCAAAACAATGTAATATAACAATGTATCATAATATTGTCATAGACCTCAGTCATCAGGTCCCTTAAGCTTCTTGCAGCAATGGCTCACTGCAAAATAGCTTGAAGCTAAGATGATGAATGAAACTTCTCAGTTTAGTCGTGGGCTACTTTCTACTATGCAATACAAAATATTGATTGGTCTCCAAGGGAATGACGCTGTTGTGAAACATGAGTTGTAAATCCAGTGTGTGTTTGTCTCACATGTCCTTGTGCCCATGCCAAGTTTCTCTCATTGCCTGGCGGCCATCTGTCTGTCTGTCCGTCTGTCTGTCTGCCCATGCCTCTGTCTCTCTCCCTCCCTAGCCCTCTCACACACACACACATACACACACATGCAGACGCACAGGCACACACGCGCGCGTGTGCACACACACACACACACACACACACACACACACACACACACACACACACACACACACACACACACACACACACACACACACACACACACACACACACACACACCATTCACTCAGTCTGCCCACAAAACCTCAAGATACTAAACTCCCTCTATTGCTATGGGCTATGATGTTGTTAGATTAGCATGTCTGCACCCAATCACATTTCCCAAACAACTGCATTTTCCACCACAAACTGTAGTTTGTCAGTTGCCAATACATGACCCTGATAGTCTCAAAAATACTTTGGAAAGCAAGAATAAGAGAAAAATGTCATATACTCACAGAATTGTGTATATCTTACAGAGGTATTTTCTAACTACACAGCAAAATCCTGAACATTACAGTAGTTTAAGAGCATAAAAATGTATGTGTACCTCTAATTATTTGTAGATTGCTTTGCTACATCTGATGAAATGAATTGAATCCTGCTGTGGTTGTCATTTGGGCTAATGATGGTTCTCCTACATGACAGGTTGAGGCTAATACAGATAAGCCGTCTTATCAAATAGACCCGAATTACATGGTATGTCCCCTTGACCCAAATCTGAATAAGAAATATAGTCCATGATCCTTAGTCCATAGGCAAGGAATCTTGATTTAGTCCACAAAATACAGCCAATGGAAATCAAAATTCGTTGTCCCTAAATAACTCATGTGTACGAAAACAGACACCTAGTGATTCCTTCTCTTTTCTAGGCGCATGCTTCAACTGGTTGTGGGATCATATAAAGGATCTTGTTTTAATCACATTAGCGGATTAGGATTGTTTATGGAGATTACTTTATAACCCAGATTGAGGGAGAGGAGAAGGTTCTCTCACAGGTTTTCAGGGGAAGAGGACAGCTGCTTTTAAGAGTCCGTAAGTACACTTTTTTTCAATTAATTTAACCTTTAAGTTAAATGATGTGAAGAAAATACAAAATGTTTGCAAAGGTGACAGTGATATTGATTCCTTGTTACAGAGAATGCCGGGTTACATCGATGTAGAACATCTAACAGACCTGGAAAAGGCTACGACTGAAGCAGTGCAAAAGAGAAAGGAAGTCAAGCTAGAGAGGTGGCCGGTAAGTGATTACTGTGATTGATTCTACTGTACATAATAATTTATCATTTTGACGATGAATATAGTCCTTTGTTCATGTTGAAGATACCAGGGCAGACTATATTGAAATTCTTCAAGTTGACTACTATTTCTAAGCCAAAGCGCAGTAACTACGAAAACAATAAATCACTGAAAATGGATTTAAAAGTGATTCAACTGGTCAGCCAAATGAGATATCAGCATATATGTCATATTACACTAATTGTACATCTGTTCTTGAGGTAATTGTTTATCCCCAAAAATCACGATGGCTAATTTGACCTTTGGGATACACAAATAAGTCGGTGTGTCCAAAAACGTAGTTACTGCACTTAGCACTTTGGCTTTGTACAGTAGGGCAGTATAGCTATAGCACAATGCTACAACAGTACACAGTAAAATCCCCATGTGTTCATTTAACTCAGAAGAGAGTACTATTTGTATCTCTTTTGAGTTACACATCCATCTGCATGGTTCCATTTGTACACCGACTCTTCTGAATTAAATGTAGGAATTTAATGTGTGGCCTGTTTCATGGTGTAATTGCACAGTTCTAATTAAAAGTCAGATTGAGGAACAAACTAAACTAAAACACAAAACTGCTCTAGACAATTATAATAATAAAAAATACAAAGTTAATCTCTGCCTGTTCACTTGCAGTTATCTAAAGCCTGTACGGATACAATGGAATGGATTCAGGCTCTCGAGGCGGAGGACACCATGATTAAAGGCATCAATGAAGAAACAAACCCCTTCAAGGCGGAGAAGGGTGGCTGTGTCATCTGCTAATCTGAACCTGATACAGATTAGCACCCAAGGTCAATCTCCCTGCACACGCAAAATGGATGATCCTTTTGCAGACATAGAAGAAGACTAGTGGAATACATAATACTAAAACAATTTTGAAAATGTATATACATTTTTATGTCCATGTAAATGATCCTTCCTGTTCAGGCCACGTTTGTAGCCTTGTGATATTCTTTTAACATTTGTAATAAATGTGAGTTGCTGTGCATGGGAAATCATTGTCAGAATTGTCATTGTCAGAGCTATATAGGACATACACAGTGCTTCTGTCTCGTGGGATCTGCAGTCTGAGTGAACTGGGTCCTTAGTCTGTTGTTTCAAACACAGAAACCACTGCCATTAAATGTGTTGTAACGACAGGATGGCAGAACAGGTCAATCTTAAAATAGGCAATGAGGGGGAGTACTTTTTTCTTTTTTTTCTTTTTTACTTAAAATGAGCAATATACCACTATGTAAAAATGTTAGAAATATGAAAAAAGGAAACGTCTTTCTTGAGTAAAAGTACAAAGGTATTGTCACCAGAATATACTGTAAATGTACTAACTTTGCAGAATGGGCCCTTTCACATTGTTGGAAATTGTGTAATGTGTTCAACACTTTCATTTTCCAGTTGGTAAAGGTGGGTCAGATTTGAATTACTTTATGTTTAACCTATAATAATACTTCATAATTGTTCATAAATGTATGTTTAATATTAATCTGCAAAGTAACAAGTAACTAAACCGGTCATACAATTGCTGTCGAGTAAAATAAAATAAAGGCCTCTGAGTAGGGTAGAAAGCATAAAAGAATACTCACTTAATATATAAGTACCTCAAACTTAAAGTATTACACTCAAGAACATAACTTAAGTAAATGTACGTAATTACTTTCCACTGTCTGGTGGCAATGCATCAACCTGCTTAAGAAAATAAGAGTTCAAGTTTAGTGGTGGAAAAAGTACTACAATTTTTTACTTAAGTAAAAGTATCACTACTGCAAAGTAGAAATACTCTGTTACAAGTGAAAGTCCGGAATTAAAAATGTACAATGTACCAAAAATAGAAAGTAGCCTACTCATTATGCAGAATGTCCCATTTCACAAGTTTTCAAATGTATAAAATGTCTAATTCTTTTTTTAAAATAGCAGATCTACAAGCTCACAATGTGTCTCATTGCGACACATTGTGAGCTTGTAGATCTGCTATTTTCAAAAGGAAAAAAATTAGCCTACAGTATATAGGGCTGAAGTGGTTAATGTAAGTTTTGCAATAATAATCAAAATCTAAGTAACTAGTAACTAAAGTTGTCAAATGATTGTAGTGGAGTAAAAAGTAAAACATTTGCCTCTGAGATGTAGTGGACTAGAAGTTAAATGATAGAAAATTGTAAATACTCCAGTAAAGTAAAACAAATACCTCATAATTGTTGTACTTAAGTACAGTACTTGAACTTGACACCACTGTT
The DNA here is from genome assembly GCF_963280865.1 of Gymnoscopelus braueri. Taxonomy (NCBI): domain Eukaryota; kingdom Metazoa; phylum Chordata; class Actinopteri; order Myctophiformes; family Myctophidae; genus Gymnoscopelus; species Gymnoscopelus braueri. Next base: position 37,329,407 of record NC_137613.1, on the reverse strand, counting down.
CAAGTTCAAGTTCCATAGATTCTACCTTGCGGGGCGGCCTCACCCGACCTCCTCCTTCTCCTACTAACGAGAACCACACGCGCATGCGCACATCCAGCAGCAGCATGTCAACAATGGCACTGTGCAGAGAAGGAGCCCGGCGCTTCAACAACAACTTGGCAGCCTGTCGAAATGTCTCCAAATTATTGTCGATCGGTGGCATTCGGTCCTTTTCTGAAAGCGTGTCACCTAAACCCGCCTCCTCCGCCACTTCTACCCCGGAGACAACGGGTGATCATTTACTCTTCACACACGAGCACTTGGCATTAAAGGAGTCCCTCAGAAAGGTAATGCAAGATAGCATGATGGAGGAGTATAGTAGCAGGAGTTACCATGGAAATCATGCAGTTGACGCTCGTTTTGAGCGTTGTGGTTGAAAACAAACGGCAATGTGTTAATATGTGTGGGTGCTATGAATGCAGCGTACTCGTTTGACTTATGTAAGCACAAGCAGCTGACCTGAGGGTTTCATAAAACAAAGTAGGTGAGAGGTCATTATGCTAGCTCTGCTCCCTTCAGCTGCTTCTGTGCTGAATTGATCAATTCAAATCAAGCTTTATTTATGAGCACATTTAAAACAATCGAGATTGACCAAAGGGCTGTACACAGTCAAATCAAAGCATCAACAAAACGTTATGCATGTGCACCCACATAGCATCAAAACAATTCAAATACAATTTGTACAATAACCTCAGGTGTGATCAAAGGCCATTGAAAAGAAATTAGTCTTGAGACTCATTTGATCGATGCTGTTGCAGTAACGGAGGGAGTACAAAAATGTAACCAAGGGGTCCAAACTTCATTTCTAGCCAAGTAACAAAATGCACAATGCTCATTTTGTGCATTTTGGAGGTGGATGCTGCTTCTGCTGCTACAACAGCTGGTCAAGTGACCCAAACATACAGTAGTTCTGAATCCTGCATCCTTTGCACCAAATACAGTAGCCTGTATGTTTTGATATATATATTATATTTGGAAAATTAGGTAATCGATCTGTTGACTATGTAAACAAGGATGACATACTTTTCAAACTCCTACACTTTGAGTTATTAAAGGGGTAGTAAACACATACTGTTGGTACTTGGTGAAACCCTGTGTGTTTTCTTAAATCCATCATCACCTCAGTGATTGAGCCAGTTTGAGATCATTTCTGTTCATGCACAGTTGCACACTGGCATTATGTCCATTTAGCGTGTGTCTGCCTTTGTGTTGTAGAAGTGCACTTTATTGTCAGTTAACACGTGGTAATTGAATTGTGTCTTTTTGCCTTTACACCTGTATACTGCACACGTTCAGCTGCAGTAGCACTATCACGGGGTCATCCCCAGAGTATGTTCCCCAGGTTCTATGTTCCCTGGGTTCTATGGTCCCCGCTTATCAAAGGCGTTAGGGTTGTAAGCGGATTGTAAGCGTGGAACATAAAACCTGGTGAACATAGATACGCTCCCACTAGCACTAGCGACATTTGAGTCACTGGTCAGCCCCCCTGTGTTAGGGCCACGTGCCACCCCTGGTTGATCCTATGGTACTGTACAGCCTCTTTGTTGAAGTGTATACAACACAAAGTGCCATCCAATTGCCATGTATTCTGTATCTGTACATGCACAGTGGGCTACTCACTCTGGTGAAAAAGTTCCTTCCAGTGACGTTTCAGAGAAGGGTTGGCAGGTGCCATGGACAGTAGTGTTAGTAAAAATCTCTGCATGTTAGTTTCCGCAACAAAATATTGTTCACTTTGACTTTTAAAGATGCATTTAACTTATGAAGCAAGCCAAGTTAATTTGTGTAAGCACATTTCACGGCAATTTCAAAGTGCTTCACACAAAACATTAAGCATTAAGCCATAAGACACAGAACATTAGACACAAACGAAAAACGTTATAAAAGGGCATTTAAATACAATAAAAAAATAAGAGGATAGATAAGAAATAAAGAATAAAACACAAAGACAAGATAATTAAATGAAGGTGCAGAAGAAATTATTTATAAAAGAAAAAAGAAATAATCCCAGTAAAAAGGCAACGGCAAACAGAACTGTTTTCAGCTTTGATTTAAAAGATCTGAGAGTTTGTAGCAGACATTGCAGCATTTTTCTGGGGACAGATGTTACGTTCTGATTCTGGGGACAGAAAGCAGACCTGTCCCAGAAGACCTGAGAGGTCTGGAGGATTCATGATGTATTGCAAGATTACAATCTGGCATGGTGATGGTATTAGATAAGCACACTGTGGCTATTCATGTTCATATTGTCAGTGTTTGATAACCGTAGTTACTTGTGAGAGTGAATACCAAATTGGATTGTATGTAATTACAGCAGAGTGGAGTGTAATGAGCACTCTGGCCAATCACTGTAGTTCTGTTATTTAGGCCAGGGCATACAGTAGCAGTCCTGTGTAGCCAGACGATCAGAGATCTCCACCGACCTAAGCGCCTACTGATACGTCTGGTGTACATCTAAACTCAATGTAGGGGCTAAAACTACTGGTGGAAACAACTGCATTGCAGAACCAATGTGAAAAGACGTTAGAGCAGTATTTCATTTTGGGATGGTGATGTGATTGTTTTTTAAGGCAATATGTGTAGATTTGTCAGAAAAGGCTTTCTCTGCTGTTTTAGCCCTTAGATAGAATTTAGATGTCAGCAGATGTATGGGTAGTCGGAGATCTCCGATTATTTGGAGTGACAACGCGAGACTTGGGGCATAGTAAACAAAAGTACACAGACTAGCCTGCACAGCAAGCATGATAGATGCAAAGAAGTAATTCTGTTCCCTAAAGACTAATCATTTTAATCATCACAAAAGCTGAAATGTTAATTCACAATGATGATTAATATAAATATATTCAGGGGAAACTTCACAATATAGCCTAATTCCTTTTCTATTTCAAGCAGCAGTGGAGATTTAACGGTTTCCCTCCAGTCTTATTTGACTTACAACTGTTCTGAATTCTGTACAACAGCATTGTAAACATGTGAAATGAATTGATGCATTGCCTGAACCTTCCCAGTCCCCATGTCTTTTACGAGTCCATTAAACACCGATTCAATTTAGACAAACCGTACCTCAGTCATACCCAACAACTTTTGAATTATGGGAATACAATTCACAGTAAATGGTGGTGACCAGGCAGCATTTGACCAATTTTGTATGCCTTTCAGTGTAAATATTGTTGCTAAATCACCGTAGGCGCCTTGAAGCCTTCTCAGTGTGACTTTACTGTATATTACTTCACTGCCATTGGAGACAGAAATCTCAGAATAAACACCCAAGGGCCCAATTCAGGGAAGGAAACAAAGACATTGTGTTAATAGAAGGAAACCTATGTTGTGACTAAACCCTCAAAGGATGCCCAATGGTCCAAAATATTTAGCATTGGGAATAATGGGAAGGATGAATATGTGAAAAGGAAATGCATAACAATGTAAAGGGAACTTGAGGGAGTAGGGTTTATTAAAAGAACTCAATGGGAATGAGAATAAACTTGGCATACTCGTGGGGTGATAGGACATCCTTCAGTGACTGTCCAAGGTCAGGGGTTATAGTGTCAGTGCCATTATTGGAAAATAGAAATACATATTAAAAGATTGAATTTGGCAGAGTTCTCATAGACTACAGAGTACAGACTAGCCCAGACTACTGCTGTGCCTATACCCATCACTCTTAACAAAAAAGGTTATTTAGCTCACTTCATACAGTATATTATCTCTAAAAGGTTTCCATTTGTTCTTTCATGAATAAGTTCTTTAATAGAAGCTTGAGCCCCTGCCGGGTGCGGGAATCACGGCACGAAACGAACGCATATATTTACATTTTTTAATTTTGTTTTTTCTCTTCTTCTTGTCTCTTTTTAGTAATACTTTTTTTTAAACAAGAGTATGGGTGTGACTCAGCGATTCCAAGCTAAAGCAGAAATCACACGCCCTGCAGAGAGGATATTTTGTAAGACCTGGCCAACACAATGTTCTTGACCCCATCTCACAATCTTTGGTGGCCTGAAGGTCTTATGGTATGATACATAAACAAACCGTAATAACATTTGTGAAGAGACCTGTCCCCTATGACCTTAAAATTTTCCTTCCAACCCGCGGTCTTTTCCAACTTCCCTTTCCCGCCTAAGAATTGGCTATTCAAACAGAAATCGGTTTATGGCAGGTTAAATGGGATCAAAACATTGCAGTTTGAGTTTGCTTTTATGCGTTTCCTTTTTTGTTTATATTGGAGAACAGTTTTAGGGGTTAGGACTGTGCAATAATATGTGCAATATTCTGTGAAGAGAGGGAGAAAAAGGCACACTGACTTCAAGAAAGGGAATGTCCACAGTGGTTTCGGATGCAAAAGTCTTCAATAATCCTTAGAGCTATACACACAAAAAGTGCTACCAAAACACAAATGTGTGAGGCGAACAAACAGAAACTTTCCTGTTCAAACCCTTGCTCAGTCTGCCACAGAGAGGCAAACCACACACCTGTTTATAGGGGGCAGGGTTACTAATCAATGGAGCTTCTGCTTACACGCCTGATTGGAATAGTTTATTTGGACTCTAGATTGCAAACTATTTTTCTCAATTCTGTTGTTACAATAATATTCTCTGCAATATGTCCTGGTTAGGTACATTACTTTACTTATTAACTTTGACCTTGAATAGTGTAATAAACAGATATTTGTTATTCATACTTTTTATCTTCATACTTGTTTTTAAATACACTTTTATGTGTGTAGAGCTGAATATACTGCATTGATCCTTGCTGGTGTTTTTATTTTTCATCTATTTTCTATCTATATGTAGGTACCATTGATGGGTCACGCTAAATTTCATTGCAATGACGATAAAGGTATTCTATTCGAGAACATGCTAAATCCATCCCCCTACATTCTCAAATTCTGAATTCTAGTTCCAATTCAAGTTTAGTTTAGTTTTTAATACACTAATTAGGAATATTGCTATGTTTCACAATAGCATAGATGCAAATGTTGAGCAAGAGTTTTACAGTGGTGGACAAAAACCCACTGCTCTCCTGCGTCGCCAGCGGAATCTAGTGTTGAAAAGAAGGTGAAACAAAAGATTTTGATAGAGCTCTCAGTAAAGGTAGAATATTCAGATGACACATTCTAGAAAGTGGCAAGAGCTTAAAGGTTCGATGACATTCATTTTCACTTTTTTAATTTGTTATGTTTTTTGGGGGGTTTTATGACCTCAATTACTCCCAAAAAATCTGAACTTTGAACATTCAGTGGATTTTCTGTGGTCTGGGGTTTTCTGAATAATTAGGCTGAAAAGTAATCTGAGCTTGGCCCTTCGACAGTGAGGTCACAGTCGATTAATCCCGCCCACTCTCCTCCTCGCCCCTCCCCTACCCTATCCTTTCCTTTGGGGGGGGCGGAGCAGAGGCGATGATTGACAGGCAAAATCCTTCACCAGCGACACCCGCAGGCAAAGATTTATTTTTTCATTGCAGTTGAAAAGGCTTTAGAAATGTGAGACAAAAACACCTACAGTGAATCACTGGAGTGGAATTTTCAGTTAAAACTTTTTGTACACGTTTGAAGGACCAGGACAAAGACTCTGAATGTGGTGTAAACATGAATGTCATGATACCTTTAAGTTCAGAGATTGCATTGTTTCTACTTAACTGGACATGATAATTGTGCAAAAGATTCCAAATGTTACCAAACCATTATAGCAGTAACACAACGTTGTGAACTGGTAATGAAGCATAACCTCTATCGACCCGACTTGGAGAAACCGAGCATGTTCATCAGTTTTTGGGCCGACTGTTAGAGCCGTGGGGTAGTGAAGAGGGGGAGAGAGGGGGGTGAAGGCTCTGTAGTGCACCCTGATTGGCTGTTTAGCTTGTTTGGTCAGACAGGCTCCGTAGAGTGGACCTCTCGTCTGCTACTACTGGTGCAGAAGCAAGCCTACATAATCCAGAGACAATTGCCCGTCGCACATTTGAACTAGATACCATGTTCTCATTCTCAACTCTCAATTCCTATACCAATCGATCAACTCCAAAGCAAAGCACTAGGCTACGATAGCGCAAAAATGCTCTGTGTTTATGTTTTTGTCGGAGCTGACAGTGTTGCCAGATTCTGTGAGTGAAACAAGCGACGAGGTCTATGAAAACAAGCCCAAAACAAGCGACCAGTTTCACCACTTGAACCCAATCAAATCAGCTATTTTGAAAAAGAATATTGAAAGCAAGCCCAAATGAGCAACTACTGTACATTTCAGAAACAAGCCCAAACAAAAGCAACCTGCAACTATGAATATTTACAAGCGAAAACAAGCCCAAAGTCGGCAGACTTGGCAACACTGGCCAGATCTTGCAGACTGCTTTTGCTGGACCAAATGCCAACTTTTGCCAACAGACTACCAGTCTGAAGTAGTCTGAAGTAGTCTGTTGTTGGTGGAGAGTCACCTTTAGATCAGGGGTTCCCAAAGTTGGGGTCGCGACCCCACTTGAGGTCGCGGGAGACTGACGGTGGGGTCGCGAAATAATTTTGGGTCATAAAAAAATTAATTAAAAAATAACTTTAAAAAAAAATAAATTATTCAACAGAAAGGATGAAATACAACCTAAAATGATTACAAATAGTACATTTTACCATTTTAATACATTTCAAATGCGCACCGAACGTGCAAGTTTATGTGCATAAATTACCTCCAGGTTTAGGTGGGGTCGCGAGTCAATGGGCGCCTTATTTTGGGGTCGCGGGCTGAAAAGTTTGGGAACCCATGCTTTAGATATACAGATTTAGCTTGGTGTCAAATTGAAGATTTTTATTTTCTTGTTATTTTGATAGCTCCATGAATGACAATGACTCTTTCAGCTTCCTCTACTTGGGGAAAGGGGCAGATTGTAACTGAATGATCCATTTTCCATTAATTGCTTAATTGGGCATGATTTAAATGATTGCTTTTATTTTCTGTATCTGGCAGTTGGGAGGCCATTGTACTCAGTAGAGCTTGGAAGCAGGGGTTCTGCTGTAACTTTTGGCCATTAACGGTGTTAGTGCTGATGTCTTGTCCATTAACTACTAAAATGGAACTGGAGACGGGAGACATTTCTAAAGGCACTTATGTGATTTGTTTGTTACAAAGTTACACAGCAGCAATCAATTCTACTATCCTATTATAAAATAAAATGATAATCCTACCATCAAATTATAAAATGAAGAAAACTGTCCGGCCATGTTTCTGTCTGTCATCCATTCTTCTCAGTGGATTGACCAATCAATCTGAACTTGCACATAATGGTTAGTGATCATTGGCATAGGGAGTGAGGAAACAGTGTTTTAACTTTTATGAAAGTTAAGTCGTTAATTAGCATTTTTGAGAACTCTCACTCAAGACTGCTGTGGGTGGAAATGCCCTCATCCATTTTTCTCCTCAGTGTGTTGACCAGTCGATCTGAACAGGCACATGAAATTTCACCATTAGCATATGCAGGGGGTCATTCAAGACCGCTGTGGGTGGGAGTGACTCATCACAGCAGTGCCAGGGTCAATTGATCAGCAAGTGTTTTCAATTTTCTAATAATTATGCGGTGCTGAACCTGGCCTCGGCTATTTCTGTAACTGTATATGCAGACACTACACTGGCCGGCAGACACAGAAAGATTTAGCTCAATGCTGGTGCATTTCTAAAGGACTTTTAGCTACTTAAAGTTGAAATAAAAAATATGTTTTTGTTTTTTGGGGGGCGCTCGGTGGGGTGCAGTGGTACCTTATTAACTTTGGTAGTATTTTTGCAACGGGTTATGACTTTTATACGGTTGCTTCACAAGTCTGCATATAGTTTGGTTGCATGCATGCATTCCTGGGTATGGACTAGTTGGTACAGTAGTACAAATCTTAAGTATTTAAATGCATATGGTTCATAGCCCATGAACAAGCAGACACTAGTGTGTGTTTAAACCAAAAGGTAGGAGTGTTAGGATTTTTTTCTATAAAAAAAAATAGAAAGATGAACAATACCTACAGGAACATTATTATTTTGCTGAATAGCCTAAATTGTAAAGCTATGAGCTACAGTATGCAGGCCAGGGTGACTATATGCCAGCTCGCTAGGTTGTTGACTTGGCACATCCATAGGTGGACGATGTTATTAGCATTTATCCTCTAAGCTGAACATGATAAGGTTGTTTGTTGCAAAGTAAGTACTGTAGGATAAAAAATAGCTCATAATCATGTAATAATGTTCTATATTCTCTTCGAGGCACCTTGAATTCCAACAAAAAATACTAGGACTGCATTAGTGTCAAGCAGAATGGTCAGTCCTAAGTGCTTTTCCATCTGTGGACCAGTTCCAGGCACACATCCAGTGAGTCATGGTAACTATCGAGGCTCACTCATTTCCTTTACAAGGGAGACGGTCCATTCATCCCAAAGCCAGCTCAGAGCCCCCTTTTCGTTCCCTGTGAAATGTTTATTACATGACGCAGACAATCTTGGGGGGGGGGGGGGGGGGGGGGTGTGTGTGTGTGTGTGTGTGTGTGTGTGTGTGTGTGTGTGTGTGTGTGTGTGTGTGTGTGTGTGTGTGTGTGTGTGTGTGTGTGTGTGTGTGTGTGTGTGTGTGTGTGTGTGTGAATTGCATGGAGGCCATGAATGAAGGCCTCAGTTTGGCCTTCTGCCCGTCAAATAATTATAATGCCCCGCCCACACTGATCTAGCTGATTGTACCGTTTTCTCCTCTGCCTCTTTCCTCAATATGTTTTTAGACACCAGTATCTTTTTTTATTCTGAATTATTAATAACTTCCCTCTCCACATCCCCATCTTCAAAACACTGCACTCAGCGCAGTGACTCTGGTTACTCCAGGAATGATCGTGCATGAACTTTAGTTTCATTTCCTCAAATATTGGTAATTTGTAAATACCAATAGCCAAGTGGCCGTGTCCCTAAAATGATGAAATTCCAGCCTTGCCTACAATAATAAAGTAAAATAAAAATGGAAAACCAGGAACGATCAGTATGCTGCATTGATTCAGTTCTACACCCATACGTGTATATAAGAAAGAATCTGCATATTATACTATTCATGGTCAGTTCATCAGTATAGTATTGCACCAAACCAGACTATATCTCACAGAATATTATTGCACATATTATTGCACAGACCCATAGTATTGCACCCACCAACCAGGATGTATTGCACAGAATATTATTGCGCAGTCCCAAGATATATTGCACAACCTCAAACCGGCTTAGACAATTTAACATCACCTGCCATGGCTGCCTAAGTGCCTATAAATACTTTTATTTGCTTAGTGCAGTTTTAGACTATCAAACGTTATTTAATAGTACAGATATGTACAGATTATGTCTAATAATAAATCAAAGACACTTTGTCACAATTACAAAACTTTATTGTAACTTCAAGCTATACTTTAAGGATCACATTGAGCAAAACGAGGGTATTATCTTCTTTTCTTTTTTACTTGAAACCATGTCACAAAGACGGAGACATTTCTTTTCAGCTCTCTGCGCTTCATCAAGCTGCAATGATAGTGTTTAACTTCCACAGTATCCAGCAGATTGAAAATGGTATTAACTGACTAGGTAATGTGATCGCAAATATATGATTTAATTAAATGATAGAATTAGACGCTAAAAATAGCACATAATGATGTGTGTATTGTAATATAATATGATGCTAGGCTCACAGCCATTGTACGCAGCTAGCGTAGGAAATTATTAAATTCTGCCCTGTGAGTTTATTATAGATCAGTGGACCCAGTGCATCTCCAGTTTCTCCACAAGAGAACCCAACTCTGTTACACTTTAACCATGGTAAATGTGCCAAACCCGGATTGGTACTTTCAACCAAACGAGCTTAGGCTATGCCAGACATGTCCAAAGTCCGGCCCGGGAGGCCAATGAAGGCACAAGGGCAGATTTGATTTTAAATTTATTATTTATGGCCCGCCAATAAATGTGAAATTAATACGTTAAAGTTTCTGGGTGTTTTAAAATGAACCTGGGCTATTTCTCAGTAGAATTTGTTGGGATCTGTAACTGCTTGTTCCTAATCTCGCGTCACCAGACTTTCCACCTCGGAGGAAAGCCTGGTATTTGTTCTAAAACTATGTGTGATCCGGTTTAGAAAAAAGGAAAAAAAGTATCGTGGTTCCGGTTGGCGTCGCATTGTTTTTGTTCCCCACATAATGGGAATCAATTAGTTTTGTCTCGCTAGTCGCACCATGAGTTAGGCCACGTCTACGCGGAGACGTTTAAAAAAATGTCACAGAGTCGTTTTCAAAAAGTTTACCGTACACACAAAATCGTCTCAAGAAATGTGTGTGTCCACACGAAACCACTGAAAACACCACAAATCCACCGAAAACGCTGTAGTATATATGCCCGGCCTGTGGGTGGCGCTGTAAAGCTCGGCGCATGCGGGTTAAGCGAGAGGTGGAGCTATGGCGTCATCGGTTCAGGAAAGATGCGTCTTTAGGTGTACACACGGAGACGCAAGGGTGGCGACGCGGTGGTAAAGTTCCTGCCCACCACCACGGAGGTTGTGCGTTCGAATCCACCGTGGTGCAACAGGGCGTCTACACGAACACAATTGGCCCGTGTTCGGGGGTGGGTGGGGAAGCTGGGCGTGGAGGGTGGTAATGGACGGGCTGGGGCGGTGTGTGGACTCTTGGACGGGGGGGGGGGGGGAGTAGGACGAAAGCCCTACCTCCTCCTGGTGGGGGCTCCTCACTGGCAGGTTAGCCAGTAGGATATAACAGCAGTGACATCACAGAAATGTGTGTGGGGAGGAATCAATTGGCATTGGGGAGAAAGAGTAACAAAGACAAAAAAAAGATGTGAAAGAAAGGCTTTTTTTTTTTTTTTTTTTTTTTTACACATATACATTTGGCTGTGCTGTGATTTTAACAAAAGAGAATTTATTGGCCTGTAAACATAATAGCAATACAGCACATGCAAGTACTTGAGTTGTGTTTGTTTAGTTCACAGCACAAAGTGACTTGAATTTGTTTACACTGCCAACAAAAGCTACTGATATTGCACTACAGTTAAATAAAATTGTTGTAATGCATTTGAATGTGACTTTGTTATGGTCCAAAGTTACAGTGTTTGTTATGGTCCAAAGTTACAAGCTATTTTTCATATTTGAAATATGACCCCCTTTGAAAAAACGGTCGGACATCCGTGGGCTATAGGCAAATGGAACGGTGGTAAACATATTGTCCATATACTGTAGGCTCTGTCGGGCTTAACTGGAATGAGAGAGAAGGTCATATTGACATATTCTTTGGTAGGGCCTGGAACGTGGGCTAAATATTTTCAGACTATTTTTGTTTCATTTGGCGAGAGACATTAGGCGCCAGTACCACTGTACTATACCGCTCCATCTGGTGGACAATTTCAATCTTATGTTTTCGGAACCAAAAATGGTGCAATGTTGACCCAAAATATTATTGAGGTGTTCATGTTATCATTGAGATGCATGAATGGATAGATAGATAATGTGCAGTACAGACAGTACGCTGTGCAGTATTTATGGATTTTTTTCTACGGTCTTCTCTCAGTTCCCAGTCTGCTTCATTGATATTGTCTAGTCTGCCAGACACTGATTGCATAGGCTGGAAAGCATTGTGTCTAAAAATATATTTGTAGACATTTTTACATTCACTACTACTTCCACTAGGTCATGCCCAGTAGTGAGTCAGTTTCCTAACTGTTTGCAAGATTGCCCTTTGCTTCTATATTTCATTGTTAGCATGCTATTAAAGTATGCTTACACACATACATACACACACCCAAAATTTACTTTTGTGTACAATAGATTTACTGTAAAATATTTGTAACACATGTGGTCTGCTAAGAAACATTACTCATACTGCAAAGATACAAGCTACACTTGGGGATAATCAGTTGTACACACACTCTGTCACTCACACACACGCTTACCAGTAGGAATGAAAAGATGCACTCCTCAACTCATGATTCGATATGATTCACAATACCGGATTCACAATATGATTTTCTTATTACGATTTCTTATTACGAAATGAGACTAGATTAATTTAATTTTTTCTCACTATTCAGACAAATACTAGAAAATATTGTATTTTATTTCTCTTACCGATTCTATAATCTCTTTATTCCTGATGCAATTCATTTAAATGACGGACCCAAACCCTAATGAACCGGTGCCATGTCATTATTCCGTCGTCCCGTTGGTCCCCATTATAACGAACCGTATCCCTAACCCTAACCTCACACGACCTAATGGTCGGAATAATGGGATGGTGTGAATTATGAGTGGACCCCAATGTTCCTGGGAAATTCGTTCCGAGATCCGATTGATTCCGAGATATTATAGAACCGACACAGTGCATGTCTGAAAGGAGAGAGGTCGGGCATCCAAGACAGGTTGGGTATTAAATGTACCTGATAAAAACTATTTTTTCAGATTTAACGTACTGTAATTGTTTTTAAAAAGACCAATTCCTCTTCAATCTAGAATATGTAAAACTAGATTATGCTGCCGTTTTAAAAAGAGTATCGCAATATTTTTTTCATCACACTAATTTTAATCCTCACATATTTGTATTGATAATTAACTGCCGGTACATCGTTATATCCCTACTTATACGTTTTCTTTCCTGTACTAGATTATTGACCAGGACATCAACCCCTATGTTGACCAGTGGGAAGCAGAGGGACAGTTTCCTGCTCACAAAGTCTTCAAGATCCTGGGGACTGCTGGCTTTCTTGGAGTCACCAAACCACTAGGTAAGGTATTGAAGTTGTCTATTTGTCTAAACTGCTAACATAGAAATGGCCCTAAAAATACTCTGGGAAAAATATTTTGCAATCTTTATAAGGTGCATCAAGGGGATATTGACACAAAACGAAACATGAGTATTGTGTTTACTGTCTGATTAATGTTTTTTAGAATGATTAAGTATGTTCTGTTGACGTCGTTCCCTTCATCTTATGCTGTATATTATATTATGGGCAGTCTAATTTTGACATTTGTCCGCTGTAATTATGGGCGTTTGTCACATCAAGATCCAGCAATAATTGCCTGTTACATTCCAGTTCCAGATGTTGAGCTGTAGACATTTTGCTGACACATTTGAATAAAATGAATTGTCTATTGGTTCCTTACAAAGAAAAAAAACTACATTGTACGGTTGTTTAAAAATATAAAAAAAATATTCAGTGAAAATAAAAGGGAATTACATTATATTTTGGAGTGGCCAATATATTATGTAAAATATACTGGTGTAAATATTATATATTTCCATGGTCCAAAATATATTTCCAAATCATTTTTTTCTGTATGATTTGATTCATATATCTTTAAATATGTTGCCTTTCAATATGGGGTATGTCGAACATTGGAAACCATTGAGATGATTCACACAGTCGGGAGGTCAGAGAAGAAGTAGGGGAGAGCATTAAAATCTGCTGAGTAAACAGACCTTATAGTCAGGGGATATTAGCAGAAAAAAATCCAATCTTGGAATAAATTCCTTACCAAAAAAAATCTTCACCAATGTGTTTGTAAAGGTGTCTAGTAACACATCTCACAAAGACTGAAATGCAGTTTCCCTAGGAGAATTTTTGACAGCTGCTGAAAGTTGGGGTACCCACCATTTCCATGCATTTCCATGCAGGGAGAATTTTTTTTAATTTTAATTCTGTTTTAAGTAGCATGTGAGGGGTCAAACTAGGGTGTTTTTATGATTCTGAATCCATTGCAAGCATTTGTTTTGCACCAAAACCACTCCTTGGGCTAAAAACAGCCCAATCTCAATGGGCCTTTTACACAAAAAGTATACCTGGAAAAGGATGGCTATGGCCGTTTTTAGCCCAAGGAGTGGTTTTGGTGCAAAACAAATGCTTGCAATGGATTCAGAACCATAAAAACACCCTAGTTTGACCCCTCACATGCTACTTTAAACAGAATTAAAATTTGATTTTCTTTCTCCCTGCATGGAAATGCAGGGAAATGGTGGGTATCCCAACTTTCAGCAGCTGTCAAAAATTCTCCTAGGGAAACTGCATTTCAGTCTTTGTGAGATGTGTTACTAGACACCTTTACAAACACATTGGTGAAGATTTTTTTTGGTAAGGAATTTATTCCAAGATTTCTTTAATATCCCCTGACTATTAAGCATTAGTAGGCTAAGAAGACTCAGTAGATTACCTGATGACCAACTACTTAACCCTGTCGCGACATTTTGACAAGGGACACTGTCGTACGATGCAATATAAATTAAGCGAGTGTCTACAATAGCGTCTTATTACTACAATAAATTGGCATTAATTCAAACATAGCAGAGTTTGTATTGTCTATAAATGAAACATTTATAAATATTGTTACTGATGACATATTGACACTGTTTTTGGCATCTTTGTCATCAAAGCATGACATTTTTGTGGTGCGTAATGAACATTTCATGCTTTACAGAATAGAATTTTCCAATCTGTTTTGTACTGTTGCTAGCTTATTATTCACTTAGCAGAGGTATACACACATCTCAGTAGCACTTTATAGGTGGAATATACAGTACACTGCTCAAAATAATTAAGGGAACACTTTGATCTCATAATTCTTTTGAGCAGTTTTTGTTAGCAGTATGTACACAGTTCATGAAAACTCAAAATAATTAAGGGATCAAAGTGTTCCCTACATTTCTTTGTGCAGTATATATAAATAAAATACATAAATGACAGGTTAAATTATGTGAAATAATGTTTAATATTGTCAGTGCCGCTCAACAAGGCAGCTCACAGCAAGACGAGATGCAATTGTCAACATGTGCCGCCAAGAAAAATAAATACTGCTCCAATTTTCCATCCTCACTGAGGTACACCAGGCATGTTGGCACGCGAAGAAGGTAGCAAGCTAGGGAAACTAGTTGAGCTTAGATTAAAAAAGATGTATGGCAGAACTGAACTAGAAGATCATCCATAACCAACCATGGCGTTTGCATCTGCTTCTCGAGAATAGACTGCTCAACTGGCAATGTAGACTCATTTGCACCAACAGTCAAACAGAAACATAGTCCATTATCTCTTAGCCTACATATTTTATTTTATATGAAATTATACATGCCACTGCTTGTTGTGTTATACTGTATGCTTCTAAAAAGCCACTCCAGAAGATGGTACAGGTCAGGTAGTCAACTTAACATCATACTTTACTGACTTAAGATGTTTTAATATAACCCTTAACTGAAGATGCATGTTAATCATAGAGATTTTCTATCAAAAAGGTCTGTATCAAATGCATTTTTTTAAATAAGCATGTTATGTGTGCAGCACTTCTCATTAATGTGCTCTAAATGTCTTGGCTTCGTTTGGATTGACCAAATTCTGAAATGGTCATGGTATCGTATAATTTTATTACAACTGGAAACCTTTCTGTGCTGAAACACTGACTAATGACGCAAGCTCTTTGAGAATTCTATACTTGGTAAATTTATTTAGATGCCTCAGACTCACTCACTGAGAACTGGGATGTAGGAGTTTGTTAATCTGGTTGATTGCCATATGACTCATCAGCTGTTGGGAGATGAATGGTCTCCCACCTATCTGTAATATAATGCAGACAATTTATTTTGCAGGGGAAATGGCACTTGGTTAGAATGCTTAAAAGTAACTTAAAGACAATTTATTCGATTATTTTTACCTGAATCCTATCATTCTCTTGTGAGGAGGCTGTGATAATCTGACATCTCTTCCCATTGCATTTTTTTTGTGCTGAGATCTAACTGTATTCTCTCTCTCTATGCACTGGAAAATCTTTGCCAGTTTATGTAAATGTGTTCCCAAGACACAGAACAGAAAATTGTATTTCAGATATTCATAATACAGGTTAAAAATCTTCACAGTTGCCCTCCAAAGGGCTCTGTCTCTTACTGTAATGCAGAGGCGATATGTGGGCCTAGTTTCAAGACTTCCCCTTTTTGTTACATCCATTCAATAAAAGCAAAATCGTACATACAGTACATGAGCACACACTGTAATGTACTCCTAGTGCACAGCTTGCTTTTAACAACCTATACACACAGAAATGTCTTCCTCTCACATTGTCTTTCCTTAACCGCATATCATGCTTTGTTGATTTAAGTGCAGGATGCAAACTCACACAAACGTGGAGAATGAACAACCTTTGAAGCAACATAGCTCCCTCACTGTGACACTAGAGACAAGAAAACTCACCCTCACCCTCCATCCTTCCCCTCTGTGAGGAAAGGCTTTTAAAAACACGAGAACTTTCACGTTTAGCCGAGCAACAAAGTTATGTGAGAAGACATGGATGACCCTGGGCTCCCTGCCTGTTTCCTCTGAACTGTGAACAGACTCACATCCACGGTTCACACTCTGACATTGGCCTCGTCTCCTCCCTTCTGGACTGAACCTGGCATTCCACACCACGTTTCCACTGAGCAGATTGTTTGTGATATTTAATGTTACGATAGTATTAGTGAAGTTCATACTATCTCCTTCAATATTATATTCTTTTATTGACCACTTTCAACCCGGCATCGCTATTTTGAGCATGTCATTATAGAAATCTTAAGTCTTAAAAACTTGCAGATCTACAAGCTCACAATGTGTCTTGATTTGCCTATTTTTGAATATCCAAAGTGTAAAATAGGGCTTAAGTTGGTACACTGGTGGGTACATAAGTGTTTTGTGGTCTCATTTATTTGACAAGCTTTCTGGTTTCTAAATTTTGCAACATTAATTAACACAATGTTCCAATGAAAAGACGTCAGTAAGAAACTGTAGCCCAATTAGACACATGTATCCATTTTAATTGTTGCTAAGGGTTGTCATGGAGACCCCGTGATTCACTGGTCCCACGTTGCCATGTTGTCACCCTTTATGGAAATGTGGTCAAATAAATTAACACAAGCCTTTGAGCCATCCCAACTTTTGTCAACAGTAGCGTCATCTTATTTACATACAGTACGTGTTGGAATGCATGTTTAAAATACGAACTAAAAAGGTGTGCTCAGATTCTCTATTTTTCCTCTATTTTCAAATTTCCCTCTATATTTGCAATATTCACTGTGACATACGCAAGAGAACAGCTGCTGTTCAAAGTAGAGGAACATATGTACTCCATATAGATCACAGCAGCCAGAGTGTTATTTGCTTGTCTTTGCCCCAGTCTGTCTGTGTTGCTTACTTGTTCACCTACCGAGCCAGCTGTTTTGTAAAAAGTGGGTGAAACCACTGCACTTCCCTTTGTCCACATTGTCGACCACAGGGTTTCCAGGACTGTCACAGACTTATCACGGCACAGCTGCGCTTGCTTCCTCTCTTTTTTGGCTCCCTCCTTTCCCTTGTTTGCTTATTTTACAACATGTCTCTCTCCCTGTCTCACTCTCTCACTCTGTCTGTCTCTGTATCTCCCCCTGTTCTTTCCATCATCAGATAGGTACGCTGACAGGTAATGTTGACCCTTTCAGCTGGAAGTGCTGGGCCCCATGTGTTGCATTTTCATTGCCAGTTGACATTACTATTCATTGTACGGCCCCTGGCATATTTAGTAACGTTAAATGACCATCTGTCATCTTAAATGTCAGGTACCGTGTCCCCATTCATGAGTGATTGTCCATCACCATAAGTAGTTTTGTCCCAAATGGATTACAGCTAAATTTGATTTTCAAAACAGGCACAAGAAGTTCATAAATTGGCCATCTTAGCATAGGCGCAGAAACATGCTTTGAAGAGATTCTGTGGTTGGGGGGGTGTAAGGGGTGGGAGTTTTGTGTGAGGACAACACCTACGCTAAATCCTCGACCGGTACCACAGACATAAACAGCCAGAGTTAACTATAATATTTCATCACAACAAATTACGTCCAGTTTACAATAGATATCCACGACAATTCTTTTTATTTTTATTTTTTATGATTTATAACTTTTGTTCTGAAATTAACAGACAAAATGAACTGTTAATGCATTATTGCACTTGTCCAACCACGGAGAATGAAAACATCTGCACAGTCACTGGCAACTGTAGCTAGTAGTGTGTAATACTAGTGTGTATGCCCTCCACTCTGCAGCATCAAGGTCTTGATCTCTGCAGAGTTGCTAGCTCTGCTGTCACGCCACAGTGTGTCTATATGTAGGTGGTGCACCTCTTTCCCCTCCAGCTGCGCCTTGGGTTGGCTCCCATAGGGCCTCATTCACTAAGCTCGGGTCCGCACATATTTTGTACTTATGCAAATATCTGCAACTTTCCATGTTCAGAGTCTGATTCATCAAAACAACTGTCTGGGAATTTTGGCGGACGTACAAACTTGCTTGGGAGCAGACTTATATACAGTACCTCAAACATTGCGTATATGTTATTAGAATGCCTTATTCTTCATTCAAAATCAATTGCAATAGTGCTAAACCCCAAATAAAATATTTATGTACCCAACATTTGTCATATAGGCTAAAAGAAAAAAGATGTCAAATGATCTATTGGATGCTTGGATGCATATTATAGACATGATGCAAATTGAAACCGATATTCATTTATTTTCAGTTGCTGAATTATTAGGTGCCTCAGCGTCTTTGCTGTTTCTGCAAGTGTGGCCACATGCATTATGTTGCAGGAGGCAACAGGCGCACCTCCGATGTTGCGCTATTCATTTATAACATTGATCACATGAACGCCAGACAATAGCCTAAGTCTTACCATCTGACCTGATGAGGATAGGCTACATGTATGTATGAAATCTAGCCATCTGTCCATATCCATTCCCCATTCCGATGTAGGACAGGATATGTTGTTAATCCAAAAGACAGATTTCTCCTCAGTAATCAATAAAATGCAATCTGGTCCATAATCTGGTCCACGTTTTATTAGCCTATTATATGGTGGTGGGGTTAAACTTTGTAAACTTCTTATTCTCATTACACATGAGAGCATTACTTTATTAACGTTCTGTTGATCCATCGCACGATCGAGGGACTCTCTTCCAGACAGAACAGATAGATGTACAAGGCGGTGCAACTCGACGCGTCGTACTGACTCCACTGTAGCTACGAACAGCTGCTTATTGAAGCCATCTCCCCCTTGTCAGATTTCCATACTCTCCTCATCCCATACAAGGCATTCTAGGCAAGTCAGAATCAGAATCAGAATCAGTTTTATTGTCACATCACAGGTTTACAAGGTAAAAAAGTGGGTGAAATTCTTTTTTGTACATCGTGTGGCATCGAGTGCCCTCCAGTCGGGGCAAGATATTTTAAAGGTTTCATGACATTCACTTTTACACCACATTCAAAGTCTTTGTCCTGGTCCTTCAAAAGTGTACAAAAAGTTTTAAGTGAAAATTCCATTCCAGTGATCCATGGCAGGTGTTTTTCTCTCACATTTCTAAAGCCTTTTCAACTGCAATGAAAAAAGAAATCTTTGCCTGCGGGTGTCGCTGGTGAGGGATTTTGCCTGTCAATCATCGCCTCTGCTCCGCCCCCCCCCAAAGGAAAGGATAGGGGAGGGGAGGGGCGAGGAGGAGAGTGGGCGGGATTAATCGACTGTGACCTCACTGTCGAAGGGCCAAGCTCAGATTACTTTTCAGCCTAATTATTCAGAAAACCACAGAAAATCCACTGAATGTTCTAAGTTCAGGTTTTTTGGGTGTAATTGAGGTCATAAAACCCCAAATAAAACATTGAAAATAAAAAAAGTGAAAATGAATGTCATGATACCTTTAAGTCCTTAACTACCTTGAACAACGTCACAGTGGCAGTGGTTTTGTCCTCCATGTTAAATCTTTGCATTAAAGCTTGAGGCCGATCTTGACTTCCAGCACTCCATTTCTACTGCCAGTAGTTGTTCTCTTCCTTTCTCTGCTGTGTCCGAGACTAGGGAGACTAGACACGATTTACATCAGATTACAGTGAAATGTATCGGTTTTCTGACACTTCATTCCTTTCATCCACTGGAGTTGTTCCCACACATATTTGTCTTTGTATCCCACCAAGTTATTTAGCTTTTGGCAAGGTTTTATGTTAGCAGCTGGCAGGGTCTGTGTTTACCGCTGAGGACTTAACCCATTAAGACCTGAGGCGATTCTTTAAAATGTTTTCTAAATCCTAACAGTTAAAAAAAAAAAAAATAGCAGATCTACAAGCTCATAGCGCGGCACTCGGTGCCGCGCTATGAGCTTGTATATCTGCTATTTTTGAATAGCCAAAGAAATCTGAAGTGACACAGATGCGAGAGAAGGTCGGAGATTCATTACAAAAGTGGGTGTAAGCTAGCATCAATACACTTAGTGCATTTCTGTACGGGCTGTGCCCGTTCACAGCTAATGCTGTAACAGATGATGAAAGACAAAAAGAAAGGTCGGGTGATGCGACGAGAGAGAGAGTGGAGATTGTACATGGTTGATAATGCATCGTTCAACCCCATTAAGGACCTAAGGTCTGATGCACAGAACGAACCGAACTGAAATGGGAAGTATAATGGCATTTTCAGACAGACCCATTATTTCACATTTCCATTATAGATCAAAATAAGCATCTTTAATACCTTTTAATATAACCTAGCCAAAGTAACAAAACTAAGGGGGGGTCAGAAGGGCCAGAATTTAGTCGATCTCGCCGACCGTTGGTCTATTTATTTATAGACCCGACCGGTGCTCGTTTAGCACCACACCGTTCCCATTGTGTTGCGCAATAGTTGTTGTGTATTGGCTGCAGGCTTGCCTCTCGCCGCAATGACAGTTCTGGTTCTGTTACTGGCTACGTGCAGTTGCTCTCTCAACTCGATCAACTAGGTGCCACCATACAAGCTAATACACAACACATTGTTGATCTTTATGCTGGCTGTGGGTGAGAAAGAAGCAGATGCCTGCGGGCTGCAAGAATCAAGTGCTGCGATGATAGACTGACTGACCAGGGATCAGATTACTGCAGCGCAATATACAGTATGGTCGAACAAAGTTGTTCCCCCGTCAGTTAAAGTGAGAGCCGAGAGCACACGCACAAACCGCATCAAACCTCTGTGGAATCAAAGTGCACCGCGGCATGTGTGATTCCTTATTCATCGAGGTGACAATTTAATGTCATTGTCAATGGGCCTGATTCACTAAGCTGGCCGTAAATAACGTGTAAATGAAGTGACTAAAGACAGATCTACATTGCTAACAACGTGGCGGGACGCACCGCATGACACCTTGTAGATCAGCGCAAGCGAGTCCCTCACGCAATTAAAGGTTTATAAAGTAAATAGCCGACTCTCACGTGTAATGAAAATAAGAAGTCTGTTTAGGGACAGGTCGATTTTTAAAGAAGGGTACCCCTGGAGAAAATGTATGTGCCCTGATCTAAAATGCCATGACCCTCCCTTTGACAAAAAAAAAATCAATGACCCTCCCCAAGTGATTAAAAAATATATATGAACCCTCCCCGCCTATAGGAGTGTCACGATATATTGTCCCACGATATAGCCTATCGTGGTATTAAAATGTGACGATAGGTATTGTCATGATGTCATACTGTATCCTAATATTTTTTAAAATATTTTCTTCTTACTGTATGGTGTATGATACGAAATTTAAAGCTTATCATAATCACAGTAATTATTAATCATCTTCTTCTATATTCAAGCTATTTTGGAGAGAAATGAAACAGACTCCAGTCACTTTCAGTTTAAAACACTGCAGAGGGGGGTGTTGTGTGTCAGCTGATGCTCGTTGATGCTCGTTAATGTGACATGCATCAAAGCAGTTATGCCTCTGCACTCTCAAATAGGCCTACATCTAATCTAAGATTGTTTACATAGTATTATACTGTATCTGGTATTATAGATTTTTTTTTGAGCTGTTGGAAATAACTAGTCCAGATGACAAAAATATGAGGTTTGTGGAATTTATAGTTATGCAGTGTTATATTATATTATATTATATTTGTTATATTAGTGTCTATCTGTCCTCTGAAACGATGGGTTTGTAGTTAGTGAGAACTTCACTTCTCCCTTACGCTTGCACAAATGTATTTATTTGTGTGTACAAAGCACTTTGTAATTGTTTTTTAAAGTGCTTTATAATTGTTATTTTAAACTAAAGATGATGGCCAATGTGGATGATACCAATGATGTGCCAATGTGGGGGGGGGGTACTCGGGGGAAAAATCTCGGGGGAAACAAGTTCACAACAACACTACACTGACTACAAAACTGAAAAATGTTAATAAAAACAATATGCAAGTATAATCAATCAATCAATTCTTCAGCGGTGGTCTCTTCATGTTGTAGTTTAGTAATGAATGGCTCAAGCTGCTCTCAGAACCCCTTTTATGCCAGGTGAGTACAGGTGACAGGTTTTAGTACATCAAGGTAAATACAGGCTTTTATTTGATGTATGATGACGCATCAATTTTGTCAGTTACTTGGAAGTCGGATGTCAAGAACTTCCACATAAATGGGAGTTAGAATTTCAAGGGAAACTGTAACGGTTTACCTGGTTGAGTCATCATTAGTAGGAAATGTGCCCATATCAATCAATGTGCTTGCTCATACATATATTGCAATGATCAATTAACATGAGTTTAATATGGAAGGTTAAGAGAACAGAATAATGGAAACCATGGGAAAGAATGGATCAGTGGTTCTCAATCTTTTCTGAGCTCTGGACCACTAGCATAGTTAAATAATGACTGTTAAGGGCTTGATTTAATTCACCTCGAATTAACAAATTAAATTAAGGCCTTAACAGTCATTATTTAATGTCAAGCTTTCCCCCCCACATCACGCCCATATCCCCCCTCCCAACACAACAGTGATCCCCAGGTTGATTCTCAGTCAGGGTGGTGGTCCCTGGTTCATAATCAGTTGAAAACCCGTGGCCTACATGTAACAAATTAGGCTATGAATTATGGCCTGATGATTCTGGTTTTACTTGTGGAGCTAGGCTGGCATCTATGCACAACTGTCCATATAGATCCAAATTAATCACATGCACAGAATTACTTCAAATGATTATGAATATCCAGTTATAAATTGGTAATTGTAACCTACCTGGTGTATGTAATTCTATGAGCAACAAAAATTGGAAATTGGGATAATCAAATGCATCTCTCTAATATGCCTAACACCTGTTGAAGTGTTGCTTAATTGTTCAACCACCATCGTTAAGACGCTGTATAGATTTGACTGGGTCGTTCACACTTGATGTGCGTTGATGGCTTGTTAACCACCGTCATTGAACCACCGTCATTGATTCTAAATAGACCAAGGTGTTACTGGATTTGAATCCTTTGTATCATTTGAAATAGAGAGGGGTCATTGACCACTGTTCTGCTGTACTAAAAAGGTATATAAAAAACAGACTATTTTATCAATTCAAAATTGCATGACCCTCCCTCGGATTCAAAGTAAAATTAGCTGACCCTCCCTTGTACTAAAATTAGAAAGGCATGACCCTCCCCTATTTTCCTCCAGGGACCCCCTTCTGTAAATTTCGACTGGTCCCTTACAAAGTTAAACCTCACAACCAAAGGCCAGTAAAACTTGGAATGGATATTATATAAGCCCTTTCTACTGAACAAACGCTCACTCACCTTAGCCGAGGTAAAAAGTTGATGCTGCTGGAAAATATATAATTAGCAATTTTGCATCATGTCTATAATATGCATACAAAGATCGTTTGACGTACGTTTTCTTTCTTTTTTTATATGTGTTGATAAATGTTGGGCACATAAATATTTTATTTGAGGTTTGGTACTATTGTAATTGATTTTGCACGGAGAATAAGGCATTCTAATGACACGCAAGCTTTGGTCCCATAAGTCATGCCTCCGAGCAGACGTGAGAAAAAGCGTCCCTCCTGCAAAATTCACAGACAAAACAATAGATTGATGAATCAGACACCTAATGTAGGCATTTTCGTACATTTCTGAATTTTCAGAAAATGACTTTAAGATTTACAATCTGGTCTTTATCCAGAGCTACTTAAGTACTTATAGTAAGTTAATTAAATTCCGAGGACTCGGAGTACATTTGGTTACATTTGTAACCCCCCCCCCCCACTAATGTCCCCTCACTTTTTCCCTCAGGCAAGAATACTCCAGGTTTAGTGAACTTAGTGTGTGTGTGTTGTGTGTGTCTCCTGTACCAGAGTATGGAGGACTGGGCCTAGACTTCAGCTACAGTGTGGCAGTGTCAGAAGAACTGGGAAACATCCGCTGCGGAGGCATCCCAATGGCTATTGGTGTACAGACTGACATGGCCACTCCTGCTCTGGCCAGGTACTGTACATGAAACTTTCACCAAACTATTATATTGATATTGTGATATCTGGTTTCGGCCATCTGGGAATCGGAAGATTGACGGTTCGACCCTCGGCTCACCCAGTTTATGTGTATTATACACCAACAGCATTTTTTCCCCAGTAGCTGCCACATTACCTTATGTAAACCACTTGCTTCGTATGTACAGTAATGTTCTGCAACCAACCAGGCTAAGTCAAAATAAGGCTGTAAAAATAGGTGTGCCTCCTGGGGGTTCCAAGATAGGTCTCCTTGTATTCCCTCAAACCATTTGAGGTGTTGAAACACACAATGCTTTGTTTAGCCTTGTTGCAACACTCAACGTCAACAGTCACTTTGCTGCTGTTGCTCAAGTGTCTCCACACACACGTGCATGGGCACAGGAATGCGTTTTCTGTGCATGTGCGCACATTTGACTTAAGTGTGTGTGTGTGTGCGCGCGTGCAGATTTGGATCAGACGAGCTGAAGAAAGAGTTCCTCCTTCCCTCTGTGATGGGAGACAAAGTGGCCTGTCTGGGAGTGAGTGAAGTTGGGGCTGGCTCTGACGTCTCCAGTAGGTCTCTCCTTTTATCATCTCACTCATCTGTTACCTGTTATTACCTTGTCCTTTCCATTAGCCCCCTGATGCCCATTTGGAATAAGTATCGCCTGGAAAAGAAAAGGAAAAAAAAAAACGATTTTTGACTGGAATGTTTTGTCAAATACTGCACAGTATTTGAAGATATCTAAGACAGTGGTTCTCAAACTATTTCATGTCAAGGACCCCCAAATTGACACTTGTTAGCCCGCAGACCCCCATTTGAAAAGATATGCCAGGGATATCAATAAGAGAAGATTGTTTATGGGTCTATAGCAGTGATTCTCAACCATTTTTATTTCAAGGACCCCCCAGTTTGACATGCATTTAGGCTACGGACCCCCATTTAATGACATTTCTATCTCTGGAACCCCAATTTATATTGTAAAATCAATGTTAATTTGAGAGTGTACAAAATGGAACCAAATGGACCGGTTCCATTTGGTTCCATTTGGTTCCATTTGTACACTCTCACAGTTACAGACCCATAAGGGTCCATTTGGTTCCTAACTATCCATCATTTAGCTGGGGACCCCCTGGAACTCCCTCAAGGACCCCTGGGGGTCCCCGGACCCCACTTTGAGAACCAATGATCTAAGAGACAGATACACATCATAATAAATGCAAGTCTGACATTAATAGTTTCACAATTGAGAACGATTGGATACTTAAGTAGGCATAACTAGTCTTTTATCATTATGATGTAGCCCACAGGGGTGTAAAGGCTAATTTATACTGTGTGAAACAAGCCATGGCTCATGGCTTATGGCGCATAACTCTGGGCATTTACAGTACAAAGCTATGAGCCATGAGCCATGGCTTGTCTCACACAGTATAAATTAGGCTCTACACCCCTGTGGGCTACATCATCCCTGTCATCCCCATTTTGAGCACGTCATTAAAGATTTTCAAAAATCTTTCATCGAATTTCAGAAATAGCGGATCTACATGCTTATGTGTTGCATGATAACCGTTTAGGAGCTTGCAGATCTTCTATTTTAGCACTTTGTCGTACGACAAATTGTATCGATTCAATTCTACTACACAATTTAGGCATTAGCTCTTAGCAGATGCTTTTACCCAGAGCAACTTACAAGTGTGAGATCAGAATCAGAAGCAGAGTAAGAACTCATGCTTACACCCATTTCAGCCCAAGTGTCCAGCTTTGCCCTTTATACAATATAGAGTATTATTACACCCATGGTTCATACAACCAGTGTCACTTTGTGAGAGCCGTCTCCTCTGAAACCTTCAGATTCTCACCTACCAAAGTTTGGTTTTACTTGATCGCAATTCATCCATTTATTAATCTGAATCCCCATCCACCTGTCTTCTCTCCTCCATCTCTTAACCACTTTCAACCTGGTGTCCCTATTTTGGTCATCATGTCATTATAGGTGAACATTTTCCAATGTTGTTTTCCAAAACATTTACAAAAAGAAAAGCTGAAATAGACGATCTAAACATGCTCACAAGTTAACGCTTAGCATCGCGACTCGTGATCTTGTAGATAGGCCATTTTCGCAGTCCATTGTACAATGAAGTATATAGGGCTTAGGAGGTTAATCCATCTAAACGCTCATCTATTCCTCCATCCTCCCAGGCATAATGACCAAGGCTGTGAGGAAGGGGGATGAATATGTGATCAACGGGGGAAAGATGTGGACTACCAATGGTACCCAGGCTGACTGGATGTGTCTCCTGGCCAACACCAGTGATGGAGCCCCTCACAGGAACAAGTCTCTCATCTGCCTCCCCATGAACCTGCCTGGTAAGACCAAAGTCCTCTATTTTTGTAGTATTTTTAGATAAATCCTGCTCATAGTACAACATGGTGTTCTCCGTTTCTGTGTCACTGCAATACCCTTGTAATGTCAAATCCCTGTTTTCATTATGCAAGATTGTTGCTCATACTGTAATGTTCCCTGGCCAAGACCGCGATGATGCTTTCTCTTTCGCCTCCTTACTTTCATACTGTAGGAATCCACATCGCCCGCAAGATTGATAAGATGGGGATGAGATCATCGGATACAGCCGAAGTGTTCTTCGATGACGTCCGTGTGCCCTGCAATAACATCATTGGCAAGGAGGGAATGGGCTTCACTTATCAGATGCTTCAGTTCCAGGAAGAGAGGCTCTGGGCTGTGGCCAATGGTGAGTGAGCTTTGTACCGTGCCTCCCTTTACTCTTCCTTCTCCCTTTCTATGTCTCCCTCCCTCTCCAGGCTCCAGCTATCATGCTCTTTTCACTTGTATCCTCCCACATGCTGCTTGAGATCATTGGAAAAACTACCGCTTGGTGTTACGGCTTCATTTTCGCCTTCGTTTCTGGCAATCCCCCTTTCCAAAGAACAGGGGCATGGGTCATGTGGCTAAAGCTATTAGTCCTCCTAATTAGTTATCTGTCCCTGTTTGAAGAGAAAACATGGGTCATAGCCTCTTCGGGAAGCTAATCAGAAAGGTTTTAGGAAGAGTACAACCAGGGAAATTCTTCACTCCCTTGCAGTCATGTACCAATTCCCCAAGTCTGCCCTAGATGATAGTTATTCTGTCTGTATACTTTCTGAATACTTTCATTTATTAAAAAAATGAGATGAATCACAATAATTTTGTCCAGACACAAACAAATGAGGGGCTGCTGGCTAGCACACATACACAAACCAGGCACACGTACCTCCGAATACTACTACGAATATGTAGCTTATGCCAGTAAATGTGCATCATTTCTGTCATGTATTTATAGTCCTCCTGCCTTTATTAAGCAAAGACATCTACAATGGAGTTGTACTGTATGTATTGATCTAATTAAACTGGTACTAAACACCCTTGTTCATTCACAGCTTGATTACTGGCAAATAATATGGTCGAATGCCACAAAGAAAGATTTGAGCAAACTCCAATTATTGCAGAAGAAGGCAGCACGGCTTGCTCTCCAATGTCCATTTAGAACTAACATCAACACCATGCACTTCCATCTAGAATCGCGAAAAGTTAAAGACAAAATGAGTGCTGCACTGCTACTTTCAACATGGAAGGTTTTACAATCCAAAACCCCATCATTTCGGTACAGTCAGCTGAAACACAATTTAGAGTCATATACATATGCTACCAGGCAACACAAGGCCGGTTTTCACTTCCCAAGGCAAACGCAATTATTGAAGTGCACAGTAGAATACAGAGAAATGGAAACATGGAATTCTTTGCCACTGTTAGTGACCAAGCTGACACAGAAATCACTATTCAAAAATCTAATAAAGAGACACCTGGAAAGATATTTGTTGTAGGAAGTACTACAACAATGCATTTTATGTTATTAATGCATTTTAATTAGTCTTATATGTGTTCTTATACATTATTTTGTATTTGGACTAAAGTTTAATGTACTTTTTCTTTATGTTTTGTTTTTTTAAATGTATGTTTTTAAATACAAGTATGTATTGTTTTTATATGTGGACCCCAGGAAGACTAGCAGTGCTTTTAGGGCACAGCTAATGGGGATTCTAACAAATAAACAACATTTAATGTTTGTCTGTCCTGTCAATACTAGACAAATCACAGCTCATGCTGCTACAGTATGTGCATGCATGACATCATGAAACGCCTCACTTTTTTCCCTTAAGGGAAATCCCTTACATCATCTCTACAGGATGATCTGAGGTGATTTGAAGTACCAAATGTCATAGATATATAAAATGTTTTTTTAGGATTGGACTTAATTTCAAATAACAATACAGCAATAGTATCTGAAAAATATGGCATTCAGGGATAATAGTGATAATAATAACTGTTATAAAAAACATTTCCATGCTTGTTTTTCATAAAATATGTACCGTAATATTAACCATTGTTTTTCTCTCCTTACAGCTGTGACCATGATGGACAACATCATAGAAGAGACCATTCAGTACACCAGGCAGAGGAAGATCTTTAAGATGCCTGTCCTCTACCACCAAACAGTCCACTTCCGGCTGGCTGAGCTGCAAACGGAGGTGGAATTACTGCGCTCCCTCCTCCACCGCGCCACAAGTGAGTGACAGAGTCCTATCACTCGGGCTGTCACGACCATGAAATGTTACTTGGCCAATAATTGTCGTACGAATGAAATGACCGGTAACAGTGAAATGCACTGCACACCACAATTAGGCCAGCCTGACAGCCAACAGACTATAATACATTTATAGGAATGCAGAGAAAATAGAAATAGCTATGCATTTATCTGATATATCGAAGGAAGGTGGAATGCATTCCCAATAAGCAAGTCAACTCAAGATAGTGATGGGCTACAGTGGCTACTTTACAAAGTCTGGTGTCACCGCAACACAAGACATGAAAAACATTGGTGACGCAGCACCATGAAACGGATGAAAATTATTATTGATGACGTTGCGCCACACAACAGATGAAAAATACTGTATTAT
The DNA here is from genome assembly GCF_963280865.1 of Gymnoscopelus braueri. Lineage (NCBI taxonomy): Eukaryota > Metazoa > Chordata > Actinopteri > Myctophiformes > Myctophidae > Gymnoscopelus > Gymnoscopelus braueri. The sequence goes on along the minus strand of NC_137613.1, from coordinate 37,300,115 downwards.
TGTGACAGCACACCATAACAAATAAATAAACTGAAAGAGGCTCTACTTATTTAGACTATAAGGTGCACTTTCAGGTCTTTAGCTGTCACATACAGGCATTGTTGTCTCCGCCAGGCCGAAAGGCATGGCGAGAGAGTATGTTTTCGCCCCTGTCCGTCCGTCCGTCCGTGTGTCCGTGTGTGTGTCCGTCCGTCCGTGTGTCCTGTCTGTGTGTTACCACCAAATCTCAGGCACCGTTGGCCCGGTCGCTGCGAAACTGTGCACACCCACTCCCTGGATGCCAATTCAGAACCTCTGCCACAAATTTTTCACATAGGCCTGTCATAGCGCCACCAGGAGGCCGATTTGTGCAAAACCCATTTTTCCCCATTACTCCTACAGTTTTTAACCAAACCTCATGCAAATCGGTACACAGTATCTCTATAGTCATGTGATCAACCCTGATCTGTCCGATTTCCCATATTCCATCCTCATTGGCTAAGGTTACCATCCAAAGTTTGCAGGATTGGTCCGTTTTGAACAAACTGCCTCAAACCATGAACGCAGCTTGCCATTTCCATAAAATTGCACACGCACATTCCCACTAGGCCGAGGAAGAAATGGCACTTAAAACTTTTCACATCAGCCTCATGGTGGCGCTATAACAGGCCGATTTGCATTTTTAACTATAACTGCACCGATCTGCGTGAAACTTTGCACGCACACTCCCTAGAGGCCAAGGAAAAACATCTGCACTGCATTTTTCACATCTGCTTTTTACAGCGCCACCAGGAGGCCGACTTATGTCAAATACATTTTTGGATATTAATCCTTCAGATTTTATCCAAACATCACGCACATCGGTACACAGTATCTCTATAGTCATGTGATCAAGACGCATCTTTCCGATATTTCATATTCCATCCTGATTGGCTAAGGTTGACTTCCAAAGTTTGCAGGATTGGTCCGTTTTGAACAAAATGTCTGAAATCATGAACGTGGCGTGCGATTTCCGTGAAAATTTGCACGCACATTCCCAGCAGGCCGAGGAAGAAATGCCACCCTTTTCACATTGCCCTATTATAGCGCCACCAGGAGGCCACAAGAACTTACCTGACCTGGCGGAGACCTCTAGTTGATTATATTATTGCGAGTCCAGAAAGGCTCTGTCTCCCCCAGCTCTGCGGATAACTTTTAATCAGCTTCAATTTAGAAAAGGAACGTTCAGCAGATGTCACTGGGGATTGTTAAGAAAAACAGTGCAAACCTCCCCAAAACCTGCAGTGATGCATTGTTCTCAACAATCAACATCTTTGTTAGCTCTTGGACTGTGTTCACTTTTTAAATCGTTTTTCTTAAGCATCCACAGAATGACAAAAGTTGCATCATGATATAGCAAAGGTTATATCATCTTTGTAAATATCCACCAGTCGGTTTGCTTGCTTAACAAGTTGATCATCTGTTGCATACTTTGTTGCAAATGGCTTGCTGCTACAGTATAAAAAATACATTTTATTTTTGGGAGCTTTGCTTTCTCATTCTCGACTGCTTCATGTTTGTACATCTCCATTGTCTCCCTCGTTAGGTAAGTATCATAAGGTACTGCTTTGCCATGAAGCTGTCCCCAGCGTATGTCCTACTCTTAACCCATTAAGACCTGAGGCCTGATTCTAAAAATGACTTCTAAATCCTAACAGTTTTCTGACATACTGTATGTATGTTGCTATATCAGTGGTGCTCATGTCTAGGACCTCAAAATTATTGAAATAAATAATTTGGCCGCGGACACCCAACCCCCCCCCCCCCCATCTCAACATATTTTGTTCCTGGGACCCCCAAAAGCAAAGATTTGAGTTTAAAATGTTCGCTTTCAAAAAGTATATATATTATATATATACTGTATATTCTAAGATTTGCACACATTTTCACGATTTTTTGAATAGCTAAAATCTAAAATGACTCAGATGCTTACCCGGTTAAATATGTTGTGATATAGAATCAACTTAACCTTAATGGGCCCAATTACAGGGGCCCACGCTGTTTATTCGTAGGAATTTATTCTTATTAGTATTGATTTATTTACATTTTTGACGGGCCCAATTATTACGGTAGTTATACCCCTGATCACCACATCAGCTGATTCTAACCCTTTACCTGTTAATGGCTTCAAGAAGGACCTGCATTATTATTGTATTCGGTATTTAGTGAATTAACATGTTTATGCTTTACTACTTTACTTGGACCCCTATATTGGAACAGACTCAGATTAGCTTTATTTAATTGTATTCAAAGACTCAAGGACTCTGAACGTATAATGTATTGTGACGTTTTAATTTATAACTGCGCTTTGTATACAAGTTGGTTGGAAGTTGTTGATCTGTACATGGGACAGGGGAAGTTGTCTTACCTACGGACACTATAAATGACACTTCCGTTGCCCGCAGCACACAACGCTGATGAAGGCTTGGCGCCGAAATGCGTACGTTGCTGTCTGCTCTGCAGCATACCATGCCTACTTAACCCATTGAGACCTGAAGCCGATTCTACAAATGTCTTCTAAATCCCAACAGTTTTCTATCAGTGGTTCTCAAACTTTTTCATTTCAAGGACCCCCAAAATTATATGTATTTGGCCGCCGACCTATATCTCAAAATGTTTTGTTCCAGGGAAGCAAAGAATAGAGTTAAAAATGTTTGCTTTAAACAATATATATTCAAAGATTTGCACGCATTTTCATGATTTTTCAAAAATAGCAGATCTACAAGCTCATAGTACTAACAACTCGGTGCACGCATATATGTGAATAAAAGTGCCTTAAAAGGACTGTTCCGTGAGTGCTGGTATTCTCTTACTGAGATTTATCATAAAGTTACTTTTCCAGACCGTGCCCCCGGTAAGTACGTTTAGTATTGTTGAAACGACTTGGAGTCGTGCTCGCACCCTTGATTTCAAGAAGGACCTGCCTGCTGCCACCCACAGACACATCAAACGGTTTGCTTTGGTTTGCCGGCTCCTGATTCACCCATTTTATTCTATTCTGTTCTACTCACTCTTAAACCTTTTGTGAATCAGATGTGATGGCAACGTAGGAACCACTGAATTTAAACAATGTCTGTTTAATCTGTAAATCTTTTTCTCCATCTTTTTTTTTTTTTCACTCTTTCCCTCCCTCTCTATTTGACCTGTTCTTGCTGTAGTGTTGTACATCAGAGGAAATGATGTGACCAAGCTGGCATCTATGGCTAAGCTGAAGGTAGGCCGTCTGTCCAGGGAAGTGGGCGACAGCTGTCTCCAGTTCTGGGGGGGAATGGGCTTCACCAACGATGTACTGATCAGCAGGTTCTACAGGTAAGAAAGGCCACAGCAGTATAATACAAAGTCAATATAAAGTCCAGCAGTTACTGGATTATTTTAAATTAAAGTAATACTGATAAAAAAGTAAATATGTAGTAATAAGTCTTATTTAACACCACACTGACCTCTAGTGATGGGGTAAATCAAACAGAAAATATATAGATATAACAAAATTGATTTCACTCAGATAAATAAATAAACCAATTCTCATTATTGTTTATTTCTTTGAAAAGGATTTACTGCAGCACACACAGTGAAGTGTGAAAGTATAGTAACTGTTTTTTTTGGGGGGGGGGGGAAACAACAACCTAGCTAATATTTTGTATCTTTTCTTTACAGAGATGCCAGATTGATATCAATTGGTGGAGGGGCTGATGAGGTCATGCTGGGAATCATCTGCAAGTACATGGACACCCTTCCCAAGAAGTGATTTTCCATCACTTTAACGATTACTCATTTAATATAATGAATGTATTAAATGGATCACCTCAAGTGCAGTTCACATAATGACCTAGTGATATTGACGGGAGCAGGACTGTAGCACATTTGCCATACAATTCTACTCCAAGCAAATGTATTTAACATTGAATTTCAAAATATACAAAACTCGTCCAAACAACTATTTTCAGATGTATTTTCAAATTACTTTGTGTTTATATATTTTTGTTGTATGGACCTTGTTCATTTAGAATGAGTGAGAGCCAAACAAGTGAATTAATGTAAAATATTCCACTGAAGATTTCAGTACGTAATTTTCTCTTCATGGCCTTATCCATTCTCTCCATGTGCCCTTGCAGATTTGATCACATTTCTAACTACATTTTAATACTGTTAGCTGCTGACCGTGTTGGGCATTCTTAGTCTAGGGAAAACTTAATGACTCATGTGTACAGTTTTTAATGTACAATGAAATGTGTGTATAAAATAATGCTAAACACAGACCATCTTGTCAGACTCTTTGAATAATGTTTCAATGTAACTGCAGACTCAAATGTTAAATCTAGATTAGAACATCTTGTTTATTTACATGGAAAATAATGTACAACAAAGTTGAGTACATGTGGCAAAGAATAGCTCCTACAGATGCTAGAATGATTATTTCCATTCATTCTATAAAAACATACATGTTTAATACTGGGATCAGATTTTTCTGGACAGCATTGTTAATAACACTGACCAAAAGGCAGAATTACAGTCGCATCATTGACATGCCTAACAGAAGTCTAAGGACCACAATGTGTACATGGCTTTCTCCAAACTCAAACTATGGAATTGTTGGCAGTAATGACAAAAATAAATATAGTATCAATAGGCTAAACATGCCAGATCGCCAGTGTGGTCCTTTAAGCTTCTACTATTCCATGACTTGATATCAATGAACATACCCCTGCTTATAAGGATCTACCACACAGTATACATTTTGTGAATCTATTGAGGACAATGGACTGAAAACAACCAATTATTGGCAATGTGTACTTTTATCATACATCATCCCTTATTCTTTCTAAGCCAGCATTATAGGTTATTGTAGAGATGGCTAAATGACTTGAAGAATTCCTGTTCTGTAGATAGATCATTAAAAGCCCTGAAGTATCATTGTCGACTCGTCATCGCTGCTGCCTCGTCCAGACCTGTCATCATGTCACAGACTGGGCAGGGAGATGTGGAGATTATGTGGGAAGTCCGAAGGGTTCTCCGATCACCTCAGCTTGATGAACCAATACAGGATGAAGAAGACAAAACAGCAAAACAGAAGCATATAACACAGCAGCTTGGTCTGGCTGCCTCTGGCGAGATGTTTGACTCTGCCAATGGTGGCTCCCAGCAGGCCCCCTGTGGAGTCAAAGTCTGAGTCCTAAGAGGTGGAGAAAGAGGGATAAAACATTGCCCATGTCAATATACAGTACAACAATGTTGTTTAACCCATTAAGACCTGAAGCCGATTCTACAAATGTCTTCTAAATCCCAACAGTATTCTGAAAAAATTATATGTATTTGGCCGCCGAACCCCATCTCAAAATACTTTGTTCCAGGGACCCCCAGAAGTAAAGATTCAAGTTAAAAATGTTCGCTTTAAAACAATATATATATATTCAAAGATTTGCACACATTTTCACGATTTTTCAAAAATAGCAGATATACAAGCTCATAGCGCGGCATGAGCTTGTATATCTGCTATTTTTGAATAGCCGAAGTGTAAAATAATGCTTTTTAGCTCAAATCAAAAAGTGACACAGATGCGTTCCAGGTCTTAATAGGTTAAGTACATGTATTTCTTAATTAACATGATTAGTGTTATTTTTGTATAAGTGAAACTCACCATGTCATCTAACATCTTGTTCTGGTATTTGACTTCCGTTCCGATATCAATCGTCAGCTATAAATAAACACATGACAGTTTGCCGATCACCAATAGTATTATCAAATCGTAGACATAAATAATTGTTAGCCATTGAGGTTTACCACTGGATAATGGTTGGAAAAGATGCTTACACTTTTCAAAGCGGTAACTTTGGCTCTGAGACCTTCTTGTAAGTGTTCATTTTCCTCTTCGTAGACACTGTATCCACTTGCTGTATATTGTCCAGGAGGGCCTCCTTCACCTAGATTAAATGACAGTGTCAATAAACGTTGCTTAACATTACAATTCCAGTGGTGGAAAGTAACTAAGTATATTTACTCAAGTACTGTACTAATTTTGAGGTATTTTTTTACTTTACTGGAGTATTTCCAATGTTCTGTACTTTTACTCCACTACATCTCAGAGGCAAATATTATACATTTACTCCACTACAATTATGTGACAACTTTAGTTACGTTACTTTATAGATTTAGATTATTATTACAAAACATACATTAACCACTTCAGCTCTGTTTACATTTAGGCCATTTGAAAATAGCCAATCTACAAGCTCACAATGTGAGCTTGTAGATCTGCTATTTTCAAAAGATTTGTATACATTTGAAAACTTGTGAAATGGGACAGTCTGCATAGATGAGTGCTTTCTACTTTTGGTACATTAGGTACATTTTGATGCCAATACTTGTGTACTTTTACTCAAGTAAATTTAGAATTCCGGGCTTTTACTTGTAACAGCGTATTTCTACATTGCAGTATTGATACTTTTACTTAAGTAAAATATTTTAGAACTTTTTCCACCACTGACCGTGGGCCTGAACTTAAACAATCTGCCAGTAATATCCTGTAGCTCAGTGGTTCTCAAACGTTTACATTTCTAGGTCTCCCCTTAGCCATGGTTCACATGACGCTTGTATGACAGTCATGTTTCAGGGCTAGGTCTCCCCTTAACTCTGACAGTGTACAAATGGAACCAAATGGACCCTAACGATGGACCCTAACGGGTCCATTTGGTTCCATTTGTACACTGTCAGAGTTACAGACTTCTAAGGGTCAATTTAGACCCCCCAAAAGGAACCCACAGACAGAGTCCCTGGAATCCACTTTGAGAACCACTGCTGTAGCTACAGTATAAAGCTAATAGTATTTTTAGCTAGCATGCTAAGCTAAACAACAAAGGAGTGAATGAACACAGTAGAAGCTCGTCTCTTACCCAAACCGGCGCGTCTCATCTTGACGTCTAAAAGAAACTCAAACTCGGCGTAACGTTATTAGTGAGAAATCTGAGAATGTGACGTTATATCGTGAACCGAAAGTATAAACACGGCCAGCTGGCTAATGGTTGCACTGTGTGTACATCAGCAAACGCCACGACACCATACGGTGGCCGATCAGGACAAAGTGCACTACCGCCACAACGCCCACTTCTCCATTATGTCATGATGTGTGTTAGTGTTGCAGATAAGATGCTCAATATGTGCAGGTCTAGTAAAGCTCATAAAGTTAGTGTGTGTGTGTGTGTGTGTGTGTGTGTGTGTGTGTGTGTGTGTGTGTGTGTGTGTGTGTGTTTGCTTTAGTCGTGATTGAATCTGATGTGTACAGATAGGCTGTGTGTTGTACAAAAAGTAACTAATTTTGCTACTGTTGTGAGACACGTTTGACAAAGTGGGGCATGAATTTATGTTTTAAAACATAAAAAGTTGAAATATGGAGATGCAAGGTTTTTGATTATATATATATTATATATATAATAATAACTCAATGCTCAGTTATACTGTTATGGCAGTAATTATTACATAATTTACAGTAAAACATAAAAACGTAAAAATACATGGTTTGGAAGCAATTGAAAATACTAATCACTAAATCCTAATTTAGGATTAGGATTTAGTCATTTGTATTTTCAATTGCTTCTTTCAATAAACATAATGTTGAGTACATTGTTGACGGCCCCCTAAGCTCTGTGGTTGAATTTTCTGTCTGTCTTTCAGATATCCACCATTCCACCTTCCACCTTCAAGCTTATGGAGTCCCTCCCAACCTACTCTGGGCTATAGGAGCCATGTAAGAGCCATGGGTAAGAGTAGCTCCATAAAGAACCTCTCACTCCGCTAAACAGCTCCGAGATGAGGTTCTATGTCGTTGTCATCCAGAATCGGTGGAACGTCCTCCAAGGTTCCGCTGTTTACCCTTTTGTATACATCGTATCCCAAAACTAATGGTAGATTCCAAACCGCACGGATGTTTAAGGTTTGGTCCGGAGCATAATATTTTAGGTCCGGAGCGAAACTACCCGTTTAAATCGCTTATTTAGTCAACCTGTGGCCATGTTTTCCATTCAACCCTGAAAACCCCCCTTCGTCCGCTGCCAGTACTGCTCCTGGTTTGGCTACAATGGGAAACATGGCCACAGGCTGACTAAATAAGCGATTTAAACGGGTAGTTTCGCTCCGGACCTAAAATATTATGCTCCGGACCAAACCGTAAACATCCGTGCGGTTTGGAATCTACCATTAGTTTTGGGATACGATGTATACAAAAGGGTAAACAGCGGAGCCTTGGCGGACGTTCCACCGATTCCGGATGAGAACGACATAGAACCTCATCTCGGAGCTGTATAGCGGAGTGAGAGGTTCTTTATGGAGCTAGGGTAAGAGCCAAGATGATGACCGCAGGCTATCAGTAGAGGGGAGCAAGAACTTGTCTTCTCTTAGCAGACCTAGACTATACAGATGACATCTGCCTGACCATGTGGAGAAGGCACAGGTGCTCCTGACCAGAGTTGTGTCAGAGTGGGCCAAGATTGGTCTTGCGATAAATGCCAAGAAAACTAAGGTCACCTATAACACCCTCACAGACCATACACCTCTAATGGCAACAAACTGTGGTTATCACCTATTACACCCTCACAGACCATACACCTCTAATGACAACAAACTGTGGTTATCACCTATTACACCCTCACAGACCATACACCTCTAATGACAACAAACTGTGGTTATCATATCACCTATAACACCCTCACAGACCATACACCTCTAATGACAACAAACTGTGGTCATCACCTATAACACCCTCACAGACCATACACCTCTAATGACAACAAACTGTGGTTATCACCTATAACACCCTCACCTATAGTCGTTCAGGAGGCAATGCCCTGAAAGAAGTAATTGACTTTAAATACCTCATCGGCCAACCCAACCTTAAAGTGAGGAACTCACTTGCATGGAGGGCGCTGAAGGGTATGTCTAGTGTGCGTGGGAATCCAACCTCTCCCACCATATCAAGCTCAGCTTCTTCTCAGCGAATGTAGTCTGTTCTCCTATACGGCTGTGAGTGTTGCCCTGAAGCCTGCCCTACAGAAGTCCCTGGCCACTGTGCTACGCCAGAATGCTAGTATGTGCAATACTAAACATCAAACAGGATGAACATGTTACCAACAAGCATCTGTATGCGATGGGTGGCTACCAGGGGTGAGTGAGGAGATTGCGGCCAGGAGAATGAGGCTGTTCGGTCACTGCCATTGACACCGGGAGCTCCCTGCAGGGGAGGAAAGTACTGGCGAAACTAGCCAGACGTATGGAGGATGGAGATAACTGGAGATGCCGCTGAAGGGCTTGCCCGAGGATGAACTAGAGAGAGGGGGGCTCTATCTCTCTATGATGAGTTCCAAAGTTTGACCCTGGCCATCACTTACTCAACTGATGAATTCAAGTAGAAGACTGCTCAAGGTAGGACATTTTTTTTCTCATTTTCTGATGCTGCTTGTGTATGCTGTGTGTATACTAATGTGATTCAAGCTGTACTAATAGAGTACCGAAGTCCTGACGCCACTCGTTCATCCCCTGGTTCACGGAAGTAATTTCTCTATAGAGAATAACCCTGGGTGATCTTCGTGAATCGTCTCATATAAGAATTGTGGTCCTCAGGGCATAATAATATTTTGAGGGGCAGAAGGCCAAACTGATGGGCCATATGGCGGCCATGGCCTCCATGAAATTCCTGCCCTGCATAGCACACTTGCTTCTAAATTATCCATGCGCTCTGTGCAGAGTGTGTGTGTGTGAGTGCGTGAGTGCGTGCGTGTGTAGTACTGACTGAATGTGCATGCATAGGGAAGGGATTTAAGGGGTAGCAGACAACATGAAACCCCAGCATTTTAGTGTAACTTAGATTTAGACTGACTGACGAGTGTCCGTTGTTGTTTGTATGAATATTTTATGTTGTGAAGTTTTATTTGGACCCCAGGAAGACTGATCTGATCAGGTGACTGCGGCAGCGGAAGCTAATGGGGAATTGGGGATCAGAATAAAGAATAAAGAATAAAAGCCTCACCTTGAAATCAAGATTGTAATTACTGTAGCACTGTAACTAACCTGGCGATGCCACTGAGAGATGCTGGGCTCTGAGCCAATAGTATAATTCAGCCCACATTCATCAACAAGATTATCAGCATCTATCAGTTCTGTTGACGGAGGCTCTTCATGCACATTCTGCTCATGTTTGTCTATGACTCACAGAGAGATTATGCAGAGATTCAGTTAATCCGTTTTTGTTATCAGGTAACAGTAAATATATATGATCCCCTCCAGTTTTCTCTGTCTCTCCTTTCTCCCCATTTTTCTTTAGCAATCTTTCTCTCTCCCTACTTGATTACTCTCCCTCTCTTCTTTCTTTCTTTCTTTCAAGAGCACGTTTGTCACTTGCTTTCTCTTGCATTCTTTGTATGTAAGGATAATTCCTTTTAACAGGACGTTCATGAAAGTCCTTGCGGGCTTGTTTCCAATGAGGGCCTGTGAGCAATTAGGGGTTAAGAGTCTTGCTCAGGGACAAATTTCATTTCATCGACACATATGCTGGCGTGGCCTGGAATCGTACCTGGGGCAACCAGGGCCTCTGGCTCCCTAGGCGGGCTCACTAACCACTCAGCTATGGATGTGTTTTTTCCACCAGTCATAATGTGACATTCACAATGCAAGTCACATGCCCCTCAGTCCCTTCTGACATTTTAAAGACAACTTTTTATTTGTGCTTGATGTTTAAACTCATATACGATCATGTTATATACGTGATATGGTTTATAATAAATTATCCAAGTATTTTGCGGCACCTGTCGTGTTGTGAGCTTGTAGATTGGCTATTTTCGACTAAGAGATTAGGTGTCTGTAGACTGTAGAGGCAAAAAAGGACCAAGTGTAGACCTCTGGCAGACAGCGGTCAATGAAGTGTCTATATACCTGTATATTAAAGAACTTTAATCTCAACGTTTCTTTCTGGAACCAAAGATTGCATCACTCTAAAGAACCAGTTTCCGTTCCAGTTGGCACCTTTATGTTTCCGTGTCTACTTTCCAAATCCTGGGGGTGCTCTTAACCACTGACAACCTTTTCTGATCCGCTCATAATTAGTCTCACCTAGCCTTGTGCCAATATATCTGGAGACAGCTCATATGATAGAAGAGATTATAACGTCTTTCATGTCGTTAATTTATTCCAGACCAAAGGCTCATAAATATATCTTAAAACTCATATCTGGCGTAATGTGTTTCAAGCCCTGAACACACGTCTCGTCACTTCTCACACTAATGCTTTGTTACGCATGCCCTTGGCATTAAGCGTCAAAGGCCGGCGACAGTTGATTGAACTGTACGTGCGCCCCTGCCGTCTGTCTGGATCTCAGAATATTGGCCCCGTCAGAAGCCTCCTTTGAATGGAGCTTGATTGAAAAGCTGTTGCTGACCGCATGAAAGCTGTCACACTGGAAGACACTATTAATCCTATTGTAGAATCTATGTGGCCGGATCATTGCATGCATGCACACACACACCCCATACAATGCACACTTGTTAAAGCCAAGGATCAGTGATGGCCTGCAGTCCCCTGATATGCTATAATCTTCAGATAATGCTATTTGAAATGAATGCGATAAAACTGTATGCTGTGGGATATATATCCAATTTGAAAACATGATAAATATGGGATAAATATGTCTGGATTCCAAACACACAATCCAGCATCTGTAATGGATCTTGGGAGTCATATCTTTGTAGTCATTGTCAATCTCTCAACTATCTGTGGAGGCTGCTGCAGAATATGGATTGAAGCTATTATGCCCTGTCGGTACTCGGTAGCGATTGACGCACCTGCTTCTGAAACCATCAGAACCCCTGCTGCAAGGGGAGCGTCATTTCAGGGAATGGCATTACTTCAAAATGCAGTTCTTTTATTCATATTTCCTCCACCTCTGAATGTTTTTTGCAGATTCATCTGATTTTAGATCGACACTTACAGACACTTGTTTTCTTTCTGCAACCATATATTCATTTATGACTTTAAACATAGCCTTCCTATTTTGGGCATGTTATTACAGGCGAAAATTTATTTTGCCTGTAATTTCTTTTCTTTTTTAGCAGCTCACAATGCATCGCGATGCGTTGTGACTTGTGAGCTTGCAGAACTGCTATTTTTGCTATTTTTGAAATCAGGCTTAAGTGGTAAAAAATTTGCCACCCTCTAGTTTTTTTAATGAAATTACGCCTCTGCCCTGCTGGTCTCAATCCAGCTACAGCCTGAGAAAAAAGAAAGAAATTGTATGGGTGCTCGGAAGTTCAAAAAAGTGTAGTGAAGGTGCTATTTGGTAGGGGACTGAAAACGTGCAACAAAGGAAAAAAAAACAAGGCACTCTTCTGGTGAAAAAAGTTTAAAAGCTTTTATTGATGTGGCTATTTCATAATGAATTTGAAAACTGGGATAACCCACGTAGCGGCTCGCACGGCCTTCTTCAGGGTATGGAGCTACAGTACAGCCTGCCCTGAGTCTCCCATGTTCCCAGTGTTCACTCTCCTTTTTTCTACGCAGCAAGGATTAAATTTACTCTGAGATCGTGAAAAGGTCATTGACCAGGTCATCACTTTGTCCTGGGTTGGGGTCTGGCAAAGGGGACCAGGATGTGAAGACAGACAGACGCAAATCGGTACAGCCCACAGGCCATTTGGCAAGTCAGGAATATAATTATCGCTTACCCACTCACCCCACATCTCTTTTCTTCTTACACTGCATAGCTGATGTCTCATGATGTTTAGTTCACCCTGATTAGCTACATTCTCACATCTCTGGGGAATAGAAAGATGAATGAGTCAGATGAGGGAATTGGTGAAACGAAACTGTGCTGAACGAGAGAAAGAAAGATCTTGTGCGTCTTACTATTTTTAAACCTTTGGAGAAGGGATTTTGATGGTCACACATAACATTTATTTGAACTGCATTTAAAAAGATTCCCCCCTGGGCGTTCAGCCATGGTACAAATCCACTACCACTGCAATTTTAAATGAGGATTGCCTCCTAGTTGGCTCATGGTGGTATTCTGTAGCTGAACCTAAAGCCGTATTCATTAGTGAAAGAGTTTACAGTATATAATGTTAGGTAGAGAAGAAGCAAACAGCACCGCTGTGGAGAGATTTAAAATCTCTTTTCTTTCATGTCCTTTGCAGTCATTCACTGGTTCTGTATTGCATCAGCACATTCCTGTCACCAATAATGAACAGGGCCATTACTCAAACTAAAGCATGTTGTCACAGTTTCAGACAGATCTTCAGCAGACAAATCTGTATTACTTCTATTTGGATTATTTTTTTATTTAGTTTGTGTGCGTGCATGTGTGTGTGTGTGTGTGTGTGTGTGTGTGTGTGTGTGTGTGTGTGTGTGTGTGTGTGTGTGTGTGTGTGTGTGTGTGTGTGTGTGTGTGTGTGTGTGTGTGTGTGTGTGTGTGTGTGTGTGTGTGCGTGTGCGTGTGTGTATGTTCCCCGCCCCCCAAAAAAATCTACATTCCTTAACTGTGGATGGAATGAATGAAAAAAACTAGCAAAAGTAATATAATGAGCTGACAGGACATTGTGTTTTCCACAGTGATGTTAAAGACATCAAGAAGGTCAACAGATGCTGTCTTGATTGAATTGAGTTTATCAATGATCACCGTTGAACCATTTTATCAAGGGAATGCAGCACTAGTCATATATAAGAGTATCAGTCCCCTATTCCCAGGGAATCACTGTCAGATTTTAGACAGCATCATTAACAACTGAAGTATTAGGTGAATTCATACAAGGAAAGTGCCAGATATACCGTGATAATTAAATAATCCACACTTTACAATGAAAGGTATTTTGAGTTAGCCTGGCATGGCCAGACTAATATCACTGCGTAGATATTAGTCTGGAATCTCTGTGAGGAACATGCATTTACGAGGGGCAAATAAAAAAAAATGCCTCTGGTGATAAACCCGCCCTGTATTTGCATACTGGGCCCTGATTGGTCCCTCACAACTTTGGAGGGAGAGACATCAAATCAGGTTACCATTGAGCTAATAGAGCCTGCCTGCTTGCTCAGGGCATAAATTGAATCTTGACCATCAGGTCAAAACTTTTGTCAGATCCTAATCTTTGAGACATGACCCTTGACACAATTTAAATGTCTCAATAGAAGAGCAGGGAGACAAAGTACAACCACCCAATTGTATAAGTCATATTGTATTAACATACTCTACCATACCAGATTGGACAAAATTTCATTTTATTAATTAAAAAAAAGTCACATTGTGCCTCTTTAAATACTTGATTTACTGTGCATTTATGTAAATGTGGTCCTGATGAGAATGGAAATACTTAGCACTTATTTGTGACTGTATTGCTAATTTTCTCCAGGTTAAAAATAGGTCATGAAGTACTTTAACATTCAGCAACGCTATTAAAACAGAACTCAGTTGAACTGCTAATCACACTAGTGCACTTGTGGGTGCAATTGGGGGTTTGTCCATTGATATGGACCCAAATAAAAAAAGAGCTTTACTCTAGTCTATGGCCCTTTCACCCAGCTTTCTGTCAAAATGCACTGTGTATGGCTTTGCGGTTTGCCAGTCATAGTGCCCTTATCTGTAGTTATTTTGATGTTAACATGATACCAGCTGTCAACCATCTGTCAACCACTCCCTATAGTCCACTACACTCCATTCACCCTCTCTCCAAGCTCTCTATTTGTCTAAAAGAGAAATAATTTTCCTGGTTTGTGACAGCTTTGCCCTAGAGCTTAGAGGGAAACCATGTTCTCTTTGTGCCTTTGTCTATCAGGCAGAGGCACCAGTGTGAAGTGGAGAAGACTATGACAGGCTCAATGGTAGGACAGACGACAGCCGATGTTCTTAGATAAAAGTTCTTTATTTCCAAGTAAAAACACACCGCTTATTATGACTCAGTTGTAACAGTTCCATAATCAGAAACATGGAAATAAAGAAGATACTTACCTCTCTCTGAATGTGATGACAACAGGTGTATTAGTTGGACTCAGGCCAGGTGTGACCAATCACAATCAACCAATCCACCCTACAAAGACTTTGATCATTTATGCATTATTTTTAGGGGTAAACTTTGGCATTTACTGTAACTGTTACTACAAAACAATACTCTGCGATTGGTTGTTTGAATTAAAATGGAGTAGAACGTGCAAACCTGGATCACTTTGGATCTTTATGATCAGTATACAGGGTTGTACAACTTTCTGCCATATTTAATTGGACAGTCTTGTGAAAGAGTTACCAGAAGAGTTCTTGGAGTAGAAAGTGACATATACGCAGAATTAAATCACTGTTGACCGGACAGTGAACCCTTTCCAGACGTCAAAGCATTTACCAGAACTTTCCACTTCATTGCACATGATACAACTTTATCTTCGCCGGACAGTCACCTGGCAACGCATGTCTGAATGGACTTGTCAGACCCGTGTTAAACACACTCTCCCATGCTCATTAACTGACATTCTGTTACACGATGTACATGATGTAACAGGACGTAAGCCAATCTACATCATTTAACAAAAAGTCCTCTTTCCCCCCAGGGATGCCTGGAAGGCATCATTTTGCACTTACAGCCATAGCCGGAATGGTTTGGAATACCAATGAGTCTAGGTTTTAATCCTAGCAGGGGGGGGGGAAAACACTTTCAACAGAAATGGATATGTTTGTGTTAAAAAAAAAAAGTCTCCGCAAATATTAATTAAAGAGTTAGATAAATTAGGTACAAGAAAATCCTTCGACTTCATTAGACAATTCCAGCAAAGTGCAAGTCAGAGGGTGTTTCACACCATTACTACATTACTACTGGGCTGAGAACACAACGTGATAATGCTGGATGTCTCATTATCGAAATGAGGATGGACCTGTCTGGTCTAGTATGGAACAACACTTATGATCACTCTGTGTGATGCTGTGTGTCTCCTCGGCCACTTAGTAGAAAACACTCAAATAATCCTGTGGTCAATCGCTCCCTTAGGATATGGTCACAATTCAGGAGACAATTTTGGATATAAACAAACTATTGCTTCCAGCCCCATGGTCCGCAATCCTGTTTCACGCCTGCCCTGTTAGATTCAGCATTCTGTCTGTAAATTCCAGAAGGGACTGAAAATGCATTACTGACTTTTTTCACAAAGGGGTATTTTAAATCCTTTGAACGCCGCAGGCTGGCGGCTGGAACATTTAACTAAGAATTTGACATTCCAAGGAGGCATTATTTGAGATACAGTATCTGCAAGTGCCAAGATTTTACCCGAAAACACTTTCCCTCCGTTCAGCCGTTCCACCTAGGGGATATATAGAGGATTGTTTTTATCTTAACCTCTGTATCAGGAGGGCTGTGTCTCAATATTAATATCATACAACATTATTCAGGACATCGCTAGTACCTCGCTCAGCCACCTGAAAAGTGTCTGGGTTGAGCAATCAGAACTGATGAGATCTGATGGTCTGCAACGGAGAGAATACACAAATCCTCTCGTATGACGTTGCCCAAATATTTAGTCATACGTTACAGATACACCATAGATGACTGGTCACATGAAGTCTAAGATCCACATTGGAACTGTGACGGTGCCCTTTGCCACCCATTTCGGATGCTGTCAATGCAATGAATGGGACATTATCACGTTTAATCAGACTATTGATTGGTCTAAGTACACAGTAGGTGACATACTGACCTGCCCACGTTTAATCAGACTATTGATTGGTGAGATACTGACCTACCGACGGGGCTCTCAGTAGGCTGGCTCAGGAGGTGTTTTGTATAAAGTATAGTTTTGGATCACGTCGGAGGCGCGGCGTACCAAGCAAACTTGAGCCACGAGAGGCACCACCGAGCGAGCTAAAGCGAGCGAGTTGCCGACTTGCCGTGCCAAACGTTGCGAAGGCATGTACCGATAGCACAGAATCGTAAATCATGTTTTGGGGTGAGTGTCTGCCCCCGGCTAGGTCAGTATCTCACCAATCAATAGTCTGATTAAACATTGGTAGGTCATTATCTCACCTACTTAGACCAATCAGATTAAACGTGATAATGTACCATTCAATGCATTGACAGCATCCGAAGCCAGTGCCTTTGCACTACTTATCTGTTCAGCGGGGGGGGGGGGGGGGGGGTGTACATACCTACTGCAACTACAATCATGGCTGACTCCAGATAGTCAGACGAGTAGGGATGTGAATCTTCTGCTATCTCACGATTCGATTCGATTCCGATTCCGATTCTTGGGGCTCACGATTCAGATTTTTTCAGATGTTTTCAAAACAAACGATTCAAAAAAGATTTATTTTTTATTCAAAACGATTCTCGATTCAAAAACGATTCAAAAACGATTCAGACCAGAATTCGTCCAACATGAGAATCGCGATTCGTATTCAAATCGATTTTTTTCCCACACCCCTACAGAAGAGTGTCTGTTTTTGCTTCTTCAAGGATTTGCATAGAGCTTTGTCTCACACACAGACAACGATATGCCTGATTTTCAAAGCACTATTTTTTTTTTTTTTTTTTGCAAAGCATAGAGTCCCTTTAATATTGTCTCTGAAAAGAAGAGAGCTGGGGCAGCTCAAACAGTCAGCTGAAAATTGTGCGGTAGTCTTCGTACATATAATGAGTCTTTTTTTTGGGGGACAGGGTTTCAACTCACGAACAACAAAGGTGAACAAGACTTCTCTTCTAAAAGTGTGTGTGCGTGTGCGTGTGCGTGTGCGTGTGCGTGTGCGTGTGCGTGCGCGTGTTTGTGTGTGTTTGTGTTAAGTCCCATTAGGTACAGTATAATGAATGGAACGGCAGTAATGTTAGCCCTCAGTGCATAGTGCCACGTAACATGGCACTGCTGTATGAATAATAATAATGCTAGCATGCATTAATTAGTTCTCGCACTCTGGCGTCCACTTGAAGTTGAAAAGTTTTCAAGTTGATGAGGCACGATTTAGCAGAATGAGTCATAATCCAGCCAGGAGCAGATGAAACTTATTTTCTTTGATCGTAAAAATTATAATTAATAAAACATTAATAATGGCTTTTAATGCCTGCCAACAAAAGACAAGCCCAGAATAGGGGAAGAAACTGGCTCAGTGGTTATAGCACTCACAGTAAGAAGGTATTGGGTTCAATTAGGACTGGGGAATTATGTGTGGACTTAGCATGTCCTCCCCATGTTGACGTGGGTTTCCTCCTCCCACATACTTTCATCTCCATAACCTGGCTGTTTAGATCCCATAACGCGTTGGTCGTTAAACAACAGCTGAGCGTGGTCTCTGCACTCGCTCTCTGTCCTTCCTCTCACCACCCTTGTCGACTCCTCAGATGCTTGTTGGTAACATACTCGTTCTGCTCGCTGCATTCTGTACAGGAAGGGAAAGAGCGAGATGTTCTTCCTGGGGAGGCTCAGGTCCTTTAAAGTGTGCAAAAGGATGTTGCAAATGTTGTACCAGTCAGTGGTAGCCAGCAGTGTTCTCTTCTTTGCCTTGGCCTGCTGGGGGCGGCAACACCACAGCTAGTGAAGAAGGAGGCTGGCTCTGTAATGGGAAGTAAACTGGACAATCTGGCCGGCTGCAGAAAGGAGGATGAGGAGAAAGCTGGACGTCAATGCCGATGAACTCTCCCAACCAGTCTGTGATAAGCTAGCAGAGTGGAGGAGCACCTTTTAGCGACAGACTCACTGTCGCCTTGCACAAGGGGGATCGTCTCGGCCGCTCCTTCCTGCCGGTGGCCATCAGGCTATATAACAAGGCTTCTTTCCCATCCGTGAATGAATGCTTATAGTGACTGCTCACTCACTCTGGCACGTTTGCCCATGGGCCACTGGGATGTACACACTAATCAGTGCTTAGGCTGGCTCAGACTAACTGCTGTTAATGTTTCACCAGTGCTCACTCCATTCAGTGCAGTTATTAGACTGTACCTATTGTTTCACATTTACACATTACTGTTGATTCTCTCTACATACTGTGTGGTATACCTACTATATATGCGCGTATTACTGGGGATAGATTACATTACATTATGCTTATACCTATTTTTATATCTGCATACCCATAACTAAATGCCTATATAGATCTGTATTACCGTTGAGGGTCAGGGTGTATGTTAACCGATACGCCACACTCCAGCAACCTCAACTGTGTCCCTCACAACACTAAAAAGCTTCGGCATACTGCCCAGGTCCTCTGTACTGTGTGTCCCTGCACCGTATGCATTTCTTTGTAATTGAGTTGTACAGAGTCTCAGTTCAGATGGCACTTCAACTGCTGGTGCATGCCATGACAAGCTTTGACAAGTAATTCATACTTGGCTCAAAGACATGGCAGTCTGCCTTCAGGGAAGTGGCACCGTGTCAAACCTCACGTTTTGCCACTATAGGTGCACTACCGACAACAGACACAACTGCGTGACATTCCCGATACAAGATGTATCCCAGTTTTAGACATTAAAACTGTCTATATATCGAAAAAACGGAAGAGATGTATTTTTCAGAGGTCCTAAGTTCGCCTCAGCCATGGCTCCAGATCAACTTTCAAACCCCCCGCCCCTCAGTTGAAACAAAGTCCTGTTTCTCACAGTTCATTCGTAAACGAAAGTTGCACAGGGCAGATATGACAATTAACACATACTGAATTACTTTATACTTAAAAATAAACCTTAATAGTGGAAATAGCCGATCTATAAGCTCAAAACGCGTCGCATATAGATCTGCTATTTCCACTATTTTTGACATTTTTTTAAAATATATGAATTTTTTAATGGAATTGATTATGACGATTTTGCAAAAATGATTGCGATTATATAAAATAATTGCGATTAGACGATTATGTAATAATTGTGATTGTGGCACAGGCATATACTGTAGTTTATTTACACTTTATTTGAAAGAAGGAACTGATGACACCGACAGTATTTGAAGAGTCAGTTCTTCAGTTTTAGTTCTTACATGACAGTAGCAGATGTTTACCTCAAATAACAAGCCATATGGTGGTCATAATGAGGCTTGTTTTGAAGTCTCAAACAAAGAGAAGAATGCCTATCTGACAACATTTTGCGTTGATATACTGTAGGCCGATAGACTGGCTATTGAGAGAGAATTTCTTTGTGAGGTCCACATGGTTGTTTACTCCTATTTATTGCATAACATGCACTGTCACGCATTATTATTCAGTGTAGGAAATATGGGTTTATCTTAACCCATTAGGAAGACCTGGAACGCATCGGTGTCATTTTTAGATTTGAGCTAAAAAGCATTATTTTACACTTTGGCTATTCAAAAATAGCAGATATACAAGCTCAGAGCTTGTAGATCTGCTATTTTTGATAAATCGAGAAAATTTGCTTCTGAGGGTCCCTGGAACAACATATTTTGAGATGGGGTCCACGACCAAATGCATATAAATTTGGGGTCCTTGACATGAAAAGGTTTGGGAACTACTGATGTAGCAACATAGGTTTTTTTCAAAAAACTGTTGGGATTTAGAAGACATTTTGTAGACTCGGAACCTCAGGTCTTACAGGAGAAAGCCACACTACTTGCGTCTCGCAGTAACTTAATCACAGCTCCTGATCTAGTTTTACTGTTGCATATGCTGTCATTTCACAACCCCATCCCACAGGGCAGCCTTCCTAACGTTTGTGGTCAAATTCAATCATTTAAGTTTCAAAAAGGTCGCACAGTCACTTTGAGTGCAAATTGGAGTGCAAATGATCTATGAGAGCCCTCCATCTTTCTGTGGGAACAGTAGTCTGATCTCTTGCTGTTATCATCACTTTATCATGTTACTTTCCACGTTAAAAAAGTACAATTTGAGGATTTGAAAACTAAGCTGATTACAAGACAGTGCAGGCATTGGTTGTGCTGCCTTAAAATGCACATTCCTAAAAAAGGATTAAAAAAAATAAATCTATTAAATGTGTCATAGCAAATCTTTCGAAAATAGGGGCAAAACCAGGTATTGTTGCAGATACTGTAGACCTAACAGGCTGTTGACTGGTTTCTCGATTCAGACGTTATGCTAAAGAGGCACTTAATCTTTCAACTAATGTGGTATATGGGCTATGACTGCATAATACTAAAATAAATATGTGTTCTCAAATTACCAAGTCATTTTGTTGTAATAGCCTCGGTTATTTCAAATCTGTTTACTGGTCACATTGGAAGCCGTCCAGTTTTACAGCATTTCACTGATCACGTCAATAATATGTTCCCATCAGTGAGAAGGAATTGGCTTCCAAGCTGTGTTTACTGTAAGCAGTGCAACAGTGCCACCTAGTCCAGGGCTACAGCACAAACTTCTCTAAATCAGTGCTTCTCAAACTTTTTCATGCCAGGGACCCCCAAATTGATATATATTTGGCCGCGGAAAATATGTTGTGCCAGGGACCCCCAGAAGCAAAGATTTGTGTTAAAATGCATGCATGCATGCTGTGAGCTTGTATATCTGCTATTTTTGAATAGCCAAAGTATAAAAGGTTAAAGTGGTCAAAATTTGTGGGATGCTATATTAACACATTTTGCTGGGGACCCCATCTGGAGCCTCCCCCAAGGACCCCTGGGGGTCCCCGGACCCCACTTTGAGAAGCAATGCTCTAAATCTCCCCAATGCACAGGGGTTGAAAGAAACAATAATTACAAGTTACTGTAGTCTTGTCGCTGTAATTGAGTAGATTCCAAGCTAATTAGAAACTACATCCTTTCAATTCCTGGGAAGCTAGCATACTGAAGAAGCCTGTTGTTCTTGCATTCATGAAAAATCTCTATTTTTTAGTTTGGCTATTCAAAAATAGCAGATATACGAGCTTGTAGATCTGCTATTCTTTTTAAATCATGAAAATGTGTGCAAATCTTTGAATATATATATTCTTTTAAAGCGATTTTTTTTTACTCAAATCTTTGCTTCTGGGGGTCCCTGAATATAAAATCTTACAATTACCAAATTTGCCTGCCCATGATGTCACTGGTAGGCAGGATTCTGAACTGTCTACACTACAGCCCTCCTTTGAAACACAGAGTGAGTAGACAGAAATGGTGTCATCTTAGCAGCCTACTTCAACACAAGTAAAGTTATTTCTACTTCAGTAAAAAGTAGACTAATTCTATTGTACTTGAGAAGGGAGGCTACATTTACCACTAATTTTGGGCAGACATGCCTAGGTGCCCGGACTGCAAAAAGCCCGATGGCCCCGGGTACTCAGGCTAGACTTCAGGAAGAGCGCTGCCTGAGGATATAAGGCTGCGCCCATGGGCTCATAATAGTGGATCGGCATGTCTGAGATGTTGCTGGGGGGCCTGTCCCTGCAGGGCTTTAAAAGTCATCAGTAAAATCCTAAACTCAATTCTGATGAATGAACAGAACAGAAGTTCAGCTAAGATGGGTGTAATTTGATCTTGTTTCTTAGAATTAGTTAGCAGTCTGGCAGCTGAGATCTGTACCAGTCGGAGGCAGGAAATAGAGTATAAGGAATTACAAAAGTCTGAACATGATTAAATGAAAATGTCAATTACCTTTTCAAGGTCTGCTAGTGCTAAAAAAAAGTATTTAATTATATTTAATTCCTTTAACTGGAAACAAAATAAATAACATGTCTGAACGATTCGTGTTCGACTTGAGAGGAGTAGCCTCTCAAGTCGCACAAGAATAGAATATAATTTAGCGCTGATATTCTATTACCGTCTAGAGTAATCCTCTGCTGTCTTTGGTGTTTTAGAGATAACTTTATGTGTTTATGCTGTTGAGATAGATTACTTTGAACTTACAAAGGCGAATGACACAGTCCTAATTAGTCTGCCTTCATTCATTAATTTCCTGCTCACCCCATGCAAATGAGTGGCTGACTTCCTTCCTTGGCTGTGTACTGCGGATGAGTCATCACCACACACTGTCAAGAGAGAAAACAAACAAATTAGGAAACGAGAGAGAGGTAGAGAGAGGAACGCTACCGGTGTCCTTCAAACCACCGCCGCTCATAGGAGTTATACTACTGAAAGAAAAAGGAAGAGTTGGGACCAAAGATATTAGCATATATTATCCAGGTCCTGGCACTCAAGGTAGGTTTGGAAAAGGCCTTTAATTCAATAAGCTAGAATCATTGAAATACAACGATGCATGTCAACTTGCACCCAAATGTACTGCAAGCTTCTTGGGTCCACGTCTGGGTGTCTCGACCAATAGGCTCGATGCACAAGCTCGCAAACTAAACAAGTTTTAAACTAGGGGAATCATTTTGGAGATGCACGCGATGCACGGCGCCGGTGGTTCCGGTCGTTGGTTCCGGCCACCTGATGACGTAACGCTCCGACCGGATCAGAAACCCGAAAATGGTATTGATCCCAGGCTAGGTTTTGGCATATTAGGGGTGGTCCCTGGGCAAAACGCCTTGTAAAGAGGGAGTCCCCTCTTTCCCCTCCTCCTTTGCAGAGTACTGCGGATGGATGAGTCATCACCACATTGTCAAGAGAGAAAACAACCAACTGAGGAAACAGCTTGATCATTGGAGTACAAAGTGCCTGTGTCACTGTCATTCAGGACAACCACAGCTAAACCTCTAAATGTCTTATAATGTGGACTGGACTCAGGTCTGGCGCTTGGGGGTGGGGGGGGGGTTGCGTACGGGGGGTGCACGTGTGTTTTAATTATTATTTAATTATTTATTTTTACAGACAGCAGCTGAAGTCCTTGTCATGTCTGTCTGTCAGTCCCTCCTGGAACACCACTGACCACTTTCTTAACACGGTATTAATTAAAAAGTACCAGAAGGTTTGTATTTTTATCTGGCAGTCTTGACTTAGGGGGCAAGATGGTCTGGTTGAGGGGGCATCGCCCCGTCACGCCCTCCTGTGACGCCGGACCTGAGTGGACTACCACGGCACATTGCTTACCAGATTGACACTACACATGCCAACGTACTGTACCTCCCTAGGTTTGGTTAAAGACCAAGACTTATTTTTGTGTGTGTGATTCTGAAGGTATAGAAGTTGGAGTTGTTGTAGCAAACTTCATATAGAATGAATGGAGAGTATATGGAAATTAGAATAACTTAAATAACCTAAATAATTTAAAACATTTGGATGAAACCTTTAAAAGTGGTAACCGTATCAGTGGAGCTTAGAGATTCTACCTTCCCCCATTTCAAACCCATTCAAGTTTTATGGTCAAATATGTTTGGATGTTACCTTTTTGTGATTACCCATGCCCATCATCGCACCCCCTTTTGGCCTATCTGTATCCTGAACTAATCAGATCTTCCTTGCCCCATAACAAACCTTTCCACAAAGTTTCTTGGTGTTACTGTACATGAATACGTTCAGAAGTTACATTTATGTGTGTTACTTCTTTTTTTGAGAACCCACGCCCACCCCTGCCACACACCCTTTTGGCCAGTAGGTGCCCCATGACAAACCTTTCTACACATTTTCATTAATATTTGGAGCTATACTGCTTATATGCTGAAGTACGAAAGGAATAGGGCAAAAGCGTAATCCTGTCCAACTTCATTGGTATTAAATATCAAACATTATGGGATTAGTGCTTGGTAAATGATGATATCATAAGCTATGAACATTTCATAGCATGCACTGTTTTTAGCCTTGCAACTCAGATAACAAGGAAGCCATAGTGTTTATACAATGAGCACCTTGCCTGAATAAAACAACTCCACTAATCCTTAGCCTTTCTCTATCTCTAGCTCTCGGTGATTTCAAAGCAAAACAAGCTGTAGCCTAAGCTCTGCTCCGAATACAACTCGCTTATGTTTCCGTGACAATGTGAAATAGAACCCCGGCCATAAAAAAAGTAGTTTCTATCGATTGACAGTTTAGAGGGGTGGTCCTGTCCTACTCTTTGTCCCAAAGGAACAACAAGAGGGAAGACTATAAAAGATAAACAGATTAATACAAATTGCCTCTATTTACCAGCTGGACTTGAATCAATACACCCCGACTGACTGAACACAATTATGTTACAGTACTACATAGATCAATGGGCTACTCAAGGGAGAGGAGGTTATTTTTAATCTTGAGAAAAGAAGAGACAAGATTGGCCGTACAGTGGGAGTACAAACACATGGGTATATTGTTTGCTGGCACAGCGTGACGATGCCCTGTTGTTCGCCATAAATGTAACAAGATTAAGAAATACCAGCAGCCAGGTAGTGATGCTTATACTCTACTGTGTTTCGCTGAATGAACGTTTTGAAGCAGGTTCAGTCAGAGCTCTGTGGGGGCTTTGCTTTGTTGGCGAAGCCCCTGCAGAAGGTGCTGGCAGATTCTGCTGCAGAGACCACTGTGTGAAGAGATGAGTTTGCGAGTTCAAACCAAGGCTCTCTCCCATATATAGTCAGTAAAGCTGCCATATCAATCTGATTCCCGTCTCTGCGATTAACAGGGCCATCATTCAAATGTGGACAAAATCCCATGCTTTGATGTTTGAATATTTTCCACATGGGGAGGCTAGGAAAGGACAATGCACACAAAGACCAACAAAAGCAAGATGTAGTTGAGCAAGCACTTAAAATAAAAGACAGTATGCAAACAAATCTCCATTACCGACTCCATTACTATTCAGGACACTGCTTTCTAAACACTTTATTATTTGGGATTGCTTGACTTTGATTGGCAGAATTATCCTAGAGTATTGAAACAGAGAGAAAAACAGTGGTGTAAAGTAACTAAGTACATGTACTCACGTACTGTACTTAAGTACAATTTTGAGGTATTTGTACTTTACTTGAGTATTTCCAATTTCCAATACTTTTACTTCTACTCCACTACATCTCAGAAGCAAATATTGTACTTTTACCCCACTACAATTATTTGAAAACTTGAGTTACTAGTTACTTTTCACATATAAATTATTACATTATAAAACGTACTGTACATTAGTCATTTTATACGTAGGCTATTTGAAAATAGCCGATCTACAAGCTCGTTGTGAGCTTGTAGATCTGCTATTTTCTAATATTTTTGTACTTTTACTTGCCAATACTTTTGTACTTTTACTCAAGTACATTTTTAATTCTGGACTCTTACTTGTAACTGAGTATTTCTATATTGCAGTATTGGTACTTTTACTTAAGTAAAACATTTGAGTACTTTTCCCACCACTGGTAATGCTTTGTTTTTTATTTTGTTACCCAACTAGATCCAATCTGTCAAATGCGATGTATTTTTTTGTTGCTTTGAAATTCAGGATACCTTTCTCAACCTGCTGATGGAAAGTGCCAATGAAACAGCTCTATTTGCTGGGTAAATGTGTGTTGTGTAGCCCCATGCTGTGTAGGTAACACTGAGCCAATTATGTCAAATCACCACTAATCGCTGTGCCATGGCCAAGTGTCATGGTCTCACAGCCAACTAATCAAGTGTTTACGTACAGGCTCTTAGGGTGGTCAGAAAACATGGGGGATTATAAACAACCCTCTGTGGGTCTGAAACGGTGACCAACAATTATTGGCATCATCTCCATGAGTCATAATTCTGCATGGTGATTTAAACTTGATCTCTTCAAGGAGAACATTTAGGCAGAAATGATTAACCAACACTAATTAAATTACGTGCAAAGCGTGAGGTAACCACTAATGAAAAACTTATTTGTAAACACATATACTGTAACTTTGGACAGTTCAATCTTGTGCATGAGCCTGCCTCTCACAGATTTTGCCTCGATTCTTAACAAAGCTTAACAGTACTAATAAAATACAAATAATAATAATGATAATAGGTCAGATTTATATAGTGCTTTTCTTTTTTTTTAAACTTTGTTTATTGGGTTTTTCCACAGCAGGATTCAGCATTAAAGGCATATGATGAGGTACAGAAAAGCTTTCTAATGCAACCTATAAAATACAAAAGTTCAATAAAGACATTGAATTATCACCCCAAAACATGAAGACATAAAATTAAAGACACAAAATTAAAACAAAATATATATACATATAAAAAAGATGTATAAACAAACACAGACCGAACAAGACAAAAACAAAACCAGAGCAAAAAACATCAGTCAAAAAATACATATCCATGTCACGTTTTAAAATCCGCTATACAGCACAACACCCCCGCCACAGCAAACCCAGCATATCAATGATCCACCAGACCTCACATATCCGTATCCCTGATCAGAGATGGATTCAAATTCCGGACAAATTGAAAGAATGGACCCCATACCTTCCCAAACCTACTGGAGGAGCCATTCAATGAGAATCTTATCTTTTCTAATTTTAGACAATACAAGATGTCTCTTATCCAATGAGTGTGAGAGGGGGAAGTAGGTGATTTCCAATTAATTAGAATGAGTCTCCGAGCCAATAAAGTAACAAAGGCCAGAACATCCTTTTCCAGTTTAGAGAGCGAGGGCAGTGAGGGGAAAACCCCAAACAGCGCACCTAAAGGAGTAGGCTCCACCCTTCTCCCCACTATCCCTGATATGGACTGAAAGAGACCTCTGTCCAATATTTGTGTATAGATGGGCAAAGCCAGAACATATGGATGAGGTCTGCTGGAGATTGTTGACATCTATCACAATCAGGAGATACAGTATCATAAATCCTTGACAACCGGGCCTTGGCATAATAGATACGGTGTAAAAGTTTACATTGAATGAGAGCATGCCTCGTGCAAATAGAGGACCCATGTACTTGTCGCAGAATCGCATCCCAAACCTCATCAGTTATTTCCTCCCCCAAGTCCCCCTCCCAACGAGCTTTTATAGAGTTCAAGGTTTCAGGCCGTAGACAACAGATCTCATCATAAATACATGAAATTGCACCATTCAAAGATGGTAACGGAGTTAAAAAAGTGTCTAAAACAGAGTCGTCAGGTAGATTGGGAAATGTGGGAAATGTTCTTTGAACAAAGCTACGGACCTGTAAATATCTGAAAAAATGTTGTCTGGGAATTGGATATTTGTCCAAAAGTTGCTGGAAGGATGAAAAAACATTATCGACGTATAAGTCTTTAAAAGTTCGAATGCCCAGGCCTGACCACATTGAAAAAGCACCGTCCACCAGAGAGGGATGAAAAACATGGTTAGCTGCCACTGGGGCATGAATAGAGAAAGACTGTAGACCAAAGTGGCGTCTAAATTGGAGCCCGATTTTTAAAGATTTTTTAACAATAACGTTCTTAGTGTATGGAGAGGTAGAGGAAAGAATAGGGGAGTGTGCTAAAGCACTCAATGATACAGGTCCAGCCGAGTTTGACTCCATGACCAGCCACGTTGGGGGGGGATCAAAGGCTTCATATTGAATCCAATATTTGAGAATTCTAATATTGGCAGACCAATAATAAACCCCGAAATTAGGTAGAGCCATTCCTCCAAGAGATCTAGGTCTCTGCAAGTATTGTTTACGCAACCTCTGCACTTTCTTATCCCAGATAAACTCAGAGATCATGCTATCTAATTTACTGAAAAAGCTCTGGGGGAGAAAAAGGGGAATACATTGAAACAGATAGGAAAACCGAGGGAGAATATATAGTGCTTTTCTAAGTACCCAAAGTCGCTTTACATAAAGAAAAGGAAGAAACCACCTTTTATTAAGAAAGAAATAAAACAATAAAAGATATGTGCTGGATTACAATGATAAAAGGTTAAGCATGGGTTATGGGACATACTGACTCATATGAAGAGAAATATGCCATTATGAAACTCTCTGCCATTATGCTCTCTAACAGAATGCCTTTGACAATGTAAACCTTAGTTGTTTCCATCATGGCAACGGTTTATGATTTATTTTCATTCACTGTTCTGAGCTCTGTCAAGTACAATGTGATCAAACGTCAAACCAAAAATAGTTTTTCCATAAACTCTTAAGAAAATCACTTTTGCCAGGTGAAACATATTAGCAAAATATAATTTGGTAGTAAACAAAACATTCTACTGTTATATCCTTGACAGCTGATTAGGAAACATATGCACCAGGCTGCCCATTTATCCATCAATTATCTTAAACCGTGCAAGAGGCCAAAAACACTTTGCCTCTCCTCAAGGACACATTTCATTGAACCAAGCACATTATCATACATGCAAGGTTATTCTCTTCAATTTACTCGGTTCCATCCTGGTGGCCCATCTGTCTATAGTCCCTTGATGTGTGCATCTGTCCTCCCATGAGCCCATCTATGACGCTATGACACATTTTATGAACTGATCTTTATGGATAACAGCCGCTATGCTCAGCCAGATACATCTACAATTCTAATGTATGCAGATGACAGCTTGATTTCCGTGGTGGTCCTCTGGGTGGGTCTTGGAATACATCATAGAAGGACTACCGCTATAAACCTGCTTACCTCTGGCTTGAATTTGACTTATTTAGGTATTTTTTGATAGAAATTGATCAAAGGGGCAAAATATTAAACACATTTAAGAATGTCATTGACCACGTGAACCCTAGCATCTCTTTTGTGGGCTTGTAGGCGAATAGACATATAAGACTAGGAGATATAGGCAGAGATATGGTGTAGAGGGACATTTTTAATTTAGGTGATTAGCAGACACTCTTATACAGAGTGACTTACACAGTGTCAGATTGCGAACCTAATCAACAGATGTTAGGGCAAATGGTCAAGTAAATAAAGTGTAAAGAAAACATCGTAGTGCTACAAAGTAACTACAGTAGGATACCAGGTAAACATCAAACCTAGCGTCTGTCTAAGCATGCTATCTATGTGTATGTAGATTTTTTTATGTTCTCTTTGACATGCTTTTTTTAATGTTAGATTTTTTTCTCCCTGCTCTACCTTCCCGGCTTCTTGTCAAAGTGTCCTTGAGCAAGACATTGAACTCTGTACTGCTCCCAATGAGCTGGTTGGTGCCCTGTCCACCGCTGTCGGTGTGTGAATGTAATGAACATTGTAAAGTGCTTTGGATGAAGGCGCTATAGAAATGCTGACCATATAATTTATATCTAAATAACTTACAGTACATACATAGCATGTGTGAACAAGTAGGCAACAATAAGTGATGCAAGAAATGTATTATGTTAGGCATAACTCTTGCATTTCAAATCTCACTATATGAAGAGATGTGAATTATTTAGTCTTTAGTGTTTGTACAGCAATGCAATGTCTGGTCTGTTACATCATGTCTGTAGGGATTTGTTTGAAATGTCTTGTCTGGAAAAAAATGCCCATGCACAATGCACATGCAATGTGCATTGTTTCCACTCTAGTAGTTCTGAAGGACTTTCAACATAACTACATCAGGGATTCAGTGGGGCTTGCTTCAGTATATCCATATTGATGTGTTGGCGGCGCATCGCAATTCTCAGACAGATTACAGTAGGTTTGATTTTGGCAGAATGAAAGATGACATCGGAGGCTAAGGATCATCACAGTGCAGAAGCCAAATGTGTGACAAGTAATAAAAAGAAGCTTAAACAGAAGGCTCATCTTTCATTCTGAGAAAGCCACTGAGAAATAAATTACACCAGTCAGTGTCGTGCTGTATACTGAAACGTACAAACATGTGCATCTATGTACGCGAGGGATGCAACAGTTAATCGATTTAATCAACTATAAAAACAATATATAACATTGGGGATATTGATTGATTGATTGATTGATTGATTGATTGACAAACTACTTTTAACCTGGCATTCCTCTGTGGGGCATGTCATTATAGGCAGAAATGCTCAAATAAATATATAAATAGCAGATCTACAAGCTCACAACGTGTCACATAGAGACTGATGAGCTTGTAGATTGGTTATTTTTGCTATTTGAAGTCGATTATAAAAAACGATTTTAATGTTTTTGCCTCAATTTGTTGATATGTAAAAAATACATATACATATATTGTCCATAAAAAACACGCTTCTTCTTGATCATTTGATTAATCGAAAAAATGACTTGTGCTGCTACGCGTGGGTTGTATCCCTTCTTTTATGATGCTTTTAACATTTCCAATATGAAATTGCCACTCAATAAAGGCTTTTTAAACTTTCTTACCAGAAGAGTGCCTTGGATTGTGTGCTTTTGTTCGAAAATAATTGAAAGCTGCAGCACTAATAGACGCACCAACGCACAGGATGAACGAGGGAGTTGAAACTCTTGAAAGGCCTCAAAAAGAAGACAGTAGTTCTCTACATCAGTGGTTCTCAAACTTTTTCCCGTCAAAAACTTTTCCCCCCCAAAATGATATGCATTTGGCTGCGGACCCCCCATCTCGAAAATATTTTGTGCCCGGGATTTTTCAAAAATAGCAGATCTACAAGCTCATAGCGGGGCACTCGGTGCCGCACTATGAGCTTTTAGAGCTGCTATTTTTGAATAGCCAAAGTATAGAATATGGTTAAAGTGGTTCAAATGATTGTGACGCTATATTAACTAATTTAGCTGGGGACCCCCTGGTACCCCCCCAAGGACCCCTGGGGGTCCCCGGACCCCACTTTGAGAACCACTGCTCTACATAGGTATGGCATGGCTGGCCATGTCATCATAGTTGCATCAGAAAGAGCTGGGAGGCCTGGGACCACCAATCCCCTTGCTTCAGTCAAACCCAATTTCCCTCATTCCGACTTTGACGTTCTATCTGTCCTGGACAGTGGCTGTGATGTTTGTGATATCTATGTCACTGTGCACACTAGTGTGTCCTCGCTTTTTCTTGTTTTGCTGTCTCTTGGAGGCATTCTTGATTTATTGGCAACCTCCCTGATTCAACCCACCACTTGCCTCAAATCAATCTAGCACTGCATGGTCACTCTTTTGAACAAATGGTTCCATTTATTTTGTTCCATGAGACAATGAGGATAATTACGATGTGAATTTGAATGTGGTTTCATCTTTTTCTATGACGATGGAGTATTTGATTTGTCTTGCCAGACAATTGGAAATGAAAGTGGAAGTGCCAGTTGTGTGACAAGCTATATCCAGCGCTCACTTTTTTTTAATGATGCACTAATTCCAAAATAGATTTAACAATATTATGATAATTATGACCTGGTCTGATTACAAGAAGAGGAACTTAACAATAAGATGACAGGCTATTTTAGGTGAATGGTTAATGAGGTCTTTGAAGCTCAATCACTTCAATCAAGGTTATTTGAACCTGTTCTCACCTTGCAGAGCTTTAATGGTCTTGAGCTTTTTGGATCCTACAAAGGACCCCAATGGAAACAAGCCATAGTGCTTTCTTGGGTTTAAAATCCTCTTAACAGACCTTGTATTGAACTGTACTTCCCTGTGCTTATCTTTGCAATCGGTTAATAAAGTATTCAATCAATCAATCGATTGGTGGCAGTAGTGTGTACTAGGCAGTCTGTAGCCTGCAGAACAGGCACAGCCCTGGTAGGTTCATTGATTACCTGGTATCCTAGTTTCTTGAGGCACTACTACACTGTCTCTGCATTCAATGTACGTGGTTATTTACCTTGCTTATTGTAAATCGCTCTGGATAAGAGTCTCTACTAAATGCCTAAATTGTAAATTGTAATATGCACACACTCACCCAAACACACAGCCCTTGATTGACTGGAAGTTCAGACAAAGCTCAAAAGGACATGGAGAGCTACAGTGTGTGCAGCGTCCACAGCGGTCAGGACAGCTCAAGCTAGGTTTACATTTTACTGACTAGATATAAGGAACAGTAAAGCTGCAGTCAGCAGTAGCTAGATGACATGTGCAATATGTACGATAAACCCATAATTCAGAATCGCAGTCAGGATCAGGTTTATTCTTCATGTAGCCTACATTTGCATTCAATAGAAACATGTATTTGGCCACAGGAAGAACAGTATTGGCCTGCACACACACACACAAACAATACAGTGCGCAGTGCATCTGTCCACCTGCACGATGCTACAACCAATGCATACCAATGACAGGTTATTCTTATTCATTATTATTATTATTTACGGTATTGTTATTATGGTTACAATGAGCTGCCTCTCATGTCAAAGTCCTTCATCAAAAGACCAAAATGTGGCCCAGGAAAGGAATATAAAGTTGCAATAGCTTTCCCCTGCAGTTTAGATTTGCAGATTAATACTGTTAGAGTACTTCAGTAAACATTTACACTGCACTTCATGACACACCAACATAGCCTGATAAACCCTCCCTCCGGAAATCTCAATTCCATTTCATTTCAGGAGTGAGTCTGGCATGATCCGCCTTTCTGCAATATTGGCTCTGTATGCCAAACGGCCGGGCCTATCAGCGTCGTCGCTCATTGTTCTGTGATTGACAGCTTACGTTGGCCAATCAGGTGGCGAGTTCGAGTGAGCCCAAAACACGAACGGCAGCCATCTTTTTCTTGTGCGGCCAATTCTCCGCTATTTTTTTACTTCAAAAAGCTCTCTAACTTCTATTTTGAGGCACGGAATTTACTTATAAGATATCGTTTGGATAGAATTTAGTTGTTTAACTTCATATATGTGGTCAATTAATCATGACAAAGCCTATTTAAAAAAATTATAATTAGAGAACCGGTAGGGGCGGGCAGTGACACCATTGTACCCGAAAAAGGCAACCCATTTTGGGTATGGCTGTCTCAAAAGTCCCGTCGCGTCACATTAAGACTGGTGAACTGCTGATTGGCTGAAGGGGAAAAATTATCATTGGCTGAAGGGGTTGTCAGTCAACGGTATTACTCCCGCCCAACTCCAGCACAGCCAATATTGCAGACAGGCGGATCAGGCCAGACTCACTCCTGAAATGAAATGGAATTGAGATTTCCGGAGGGAGGGTTTACCAGGCTAACACCAACAAGCCAAAGCTGATTCCTTATTATGCCACCAAAAGGAGGCACAGTACATGCTAATGATCAGATGGCACCCCCCAGTGGACAATGTAATTAGGCCTGCCACATGCTGGTAACACCATTTGAAGAATGAAGATACAGTAAAATGTAAAAATGCA
This sequence comes from Gymnoscopelus braueri, assembly GCF_963280865.1. Classification (NCBI taxonomy): domain Eukaryota; kingdom Metazoa; phylum Chordata; class Actinopteri; order Myctophiformes; family Myctophidae; genus Gymnoscopelus; species Gymnoscopelus braueri. The sequence goes on along the minus strand of NC_137613.1, from coordinate 37,266,233 downwards.
TGTTTTCAAGTATGTTGTCATTATGTAAGCCTATCATACACTATATCACAATGAGTCAATGGAGTGCATGTTTAACATGATAACAATAGATCTTGTGATAAATGACACTTTGTGTATGTGTGTGAATCACTGTTTTTCATAAAACTCCATCATGTAGATACTGTGAACAGGGACCTCACAAAAGCCTCCTGACCTGGATCCCCGGATGGAGAGCCTCTTGCTTACTGTGCATTTTATCCAGAAGAGGATGCTGCTCTCTCACTGATGGAGCAGTAGAGAGAGCTGTAGTCCAAGCCTGTGATGTGAAGAGACTGGCTATCCACAGTTAGGAAAGCTATTCTCACTAAAACGGGAACAGCACTGATTAAGGGGCTTTGTGAGAAGTCACAGTTACAGCCTTTTCACTGTTAGTGAAAGATAGTGAGTAGTTGGCCTGTATAAGTTATGATAGTTTGCTTGTTGAGGTTAAAAACATACTGAAGACTGTGGAGGGTAAAACATACTGTTGTAAGAAATGGTCAATATTGTATCCTCTTACCCTTTAAAGTGTTACTTGTTTTCTTAACACCCATTTGATATTTTGGGAAGAAGCAGTCAACTGTTTCTCCCCTTCTTTTCTTTAGTCTGGAGAGAAGGTTTGGGCGGTCCTATGAGGAGGGGCGGGGTTTAGATGTTGTACGTTTCTCACTGTGTTGCCAAAGGGGTTTGAGGTGAAACGTTAATATGATTCTCTCAGAATAGGTTTTAAAAAGCTGTAATGAGCAGGTACTGTGGCAGTAAGAGCTGCTTATATGTCTGCTTGACTGGAGTCTTTCAGACAGTCTCAAGCATAGTCATTGTGGTGATTATCACTTCTGATTAAATGAAAACTTACGGCTTCATAAGCCATAAGGCTCCAAAGTTAAACCTATGGCTTCAAACGTCATGGTTGTGTGCATGGATGGTGTACATCAATGTCCATTGTCATGACTCTCCCAGCACATGTATGGGAAAACGGTAGAGTTCAGTGTGGGCTGATTTAGTTTTAGCTTAGGTTTTACAGTATCTTTCCACAGGAGCACTGTCTGTCTCTTGTAAAATAAACAAAAAAAGATGATCATTATAGGCTATAATATGCAACTGAAGTAGAGTTATGCACTGGCACTAAATAGAATTAAAATATTAGTAACATTCCAGTGTGATGTGTTATCATGTCATATGATCCCAATTGTCAGGTATCATCAACAACTTGTAAACACTAAGAATACATGGGGAGATTGATTTTATGTAGAGCAGTGAGGCCTAGCAAGACAGCTGGAGACTGCAGCGTGGTTAGAAACACTGCCCTGTAACAAGGAGATCACAGGTTCAGTTCCCATTCCTCTCCATTTGTGTCCATCCTGTTGAGGAGTCCTTGTCCTTAATGTGAAGCATCACTTACAGTAGGTCACCAACAAGCAACTACTCTCTGTGTTATCCTTTGGAATGATGTTGTGGTTTGAATTCCGACTTATACTTCGCCGTACGACGAGTCGAGCAATAGCCCATCTATAAGCTCACAATGCGTTGCAATTGCGATGCGTTGTGAGCTTGTAGATCTGCTATTTTTGGTGTCTATCGTAAAACAAAGTATAAATCGGCCAGATAACTATGTAAAATGTAAATATTAACCATTATACTTATACAGTATGATTCCACAAACATGTATTTTCTTTTATTTGTTGACAAAAACGGATCATGGTGTACTCCCCAAACTGACACAAACACTACAGAGGTACTGAGGTAGTACTTACTACTTACTATTAGCCTACAGTATGCTCATTCAATCTTATACACAGTTTTTCTCTGAGTGAGGGGAGTGATAAGGACATTGAGGGTGATAAGATATAACAAAATATCTAAAACAAATTAAGAAAAAGCAGGTCTTTTGGTGTAGTAGTATAGTACTGTGTCCAGGTAGGAGAGTCGGTAGAGCACTCGCCTTTCGGCCACAAGGTTATGGGTACCATCCCGGGCACCACCAACTCAGCGTATGAGTAGCATGGCTTGGGTGCGGCAAGTGGTGCTGTAAGTACTGGGAGCTGATGGTAGGTGTTGTGCTCCACCTCAGCAATCCATCTCCCAGGGGTCTGGAGCATTGTGAAACGGGAATAGACTCCTGCGTTCTGGCTGATAGCGATAATAAGCCTCTCTGACCAACTTACTTACTTATATAGTGTAGCGCAATGCATTGTGAGATAAGATTATAGATCGGTTAATTCTGGTGTGCGACACCGCCGCACAACTATAAATCACCCTTTAGGCTGTGACAGTATTGGACCCGACGGAATCTCAGAGGCTAAATTGTAATTAGGAAACAAAGAAAACACCATGAGCACCAAAATAACGGATTTTTCTTATACGTTAAGATAATACACTACATTTGTTCTCACACACTACCAAACTGGTTAAACAGAACATCTGAATGTGTTGAGATCACTTTCACTCCATCTAAACCACTGTTTCTCAACATCTGGTCCGGGGCCCACCAGGGATCCAAATGGAGCGGAATGGTGTTGCAGACCTTTCAGGTCTGTCCAAATGGAACCATATTTTTGTTTTTGGGACCCCAATTCTACACTGTAAAATTCTCAGTGTTAATTAAACTCTGAGAGTGTACAATATGGACCCGTAAAAGCCTAATCTGAGTTCCCAGAAACTCTCGTATAAAAACAGGAGGGGCGAGAACTAGTAAAAGCCCAATTGACTTCCATTATAAAATGAAATAAATGAAAAAAAAAGGCATGGATGTACTAAGTCGGCCTACTGGCACTGATCAGTCAAGCGGTTTGTGAGATAGACCCTCTTACAGAGCCACACCATAAAAATGCATTTTTATTCATCTATCTATGCTATAATTCACAGACTTTCTGTCAATGTGTGTGTCACTGTCTGTGCTGGCGTGCCGTGAGACAAGTTCAGGTGTTCCTTGGGATTTTGTGACAACCACTCATTATTACTGCAATGTATTAACTATACAGAAGGTTATGAATTATATTTTAATCGACTATATCAGTACTCAATACTTACTTAATATTATATACTTAATTAATATTATATACTTACTTAACACACTTTTTTCCCAATACAGAGGCAAATGCTATACCCTAACGATGCAAGTTGAGAATGCATGCCTCACCCAGTTTTGCGTTACCCGTTGTACCCATTGTAACCATTGTCAGAGTACCCGTTATACCCGTCTGTCTGTCTGTGTCCCTTTAATGCCCTAAGGAGATCTCTGTATCTGTCTGTCCATATCCCTTTTATGCCCATATATGGAGTTCCCTGATGTCATCAGTATATTCCAATATATGGGCATAACTGGCCATATTTACTTAAATGCCCATATAAGGGCATATCGCCGTTCAGTTCAGCGGTTTTGCGTGCCGAGTTTGAAGTCGGACGGACGGTTCTCGAGAAACGTGAACTATAGACGCACGTACACACGCGCAAGCAAGTAGATATGTTGCACATTTATAGTAGGATTTGTTACATTGTTATTTAATTTATATTTTTTTGAAAATAGTGTAAATAGACAATCTTCTATTTTCACTATGAATACAGGTGTGCTTTGAGAGTTTTACTTGCCCATCGGTGTGCCGTGGGCACAAAAGGTTTGGTCTATATCAAGGGTTCTCAAAGTGGGGTCCAGGGACCCCCAGCTGTCCTTGCGGGGGCTCCAGAGGGTCCCCAGCTTAATGACTAATAGTTAGGAACGTAATGAACCCTTACGGGTCAGTAACTCAGGGAGTGCACAAATGGAACCAACACTTGAGAGTGTCCATTTGTAGGCTACACCCTCAGAGAGGTGCGTGGCATCATGCATAACAAACTGGAGGTCCTTGAAATTAAAACGCTTGAAATTTACTATTCAAGTTTAACGTTCCCAGAACCTGAATAAAGCTCAAGTTCAACTCCCTCATTCTGAGCACGGAAGCCGATGGGAACCCGGCACAATGTCTGTGTGACAGTCTCGGGCCAAATGAGAGAGTACATGTTGGTGAAAATGGCCTGTGACTGAATCTCAGTACTGTAGCTCTACCATGGTGATGACCTCTGTGCACTGTGCTGTGGTCACCAAGCTGGCTTTTAAGACGTGTAGAGCACAGGGAGCAACTCAACTGGCCTGACCCTCCCTTCGTCCCTGCTACAACCACATCATATACCATGTCTCAGGCTTCTGCCAAGGGCTGAACTGCTACTGGAAGAGGACAAAAGAGAGTGCGAGAAAGAAAGAAAGAAAGAAAGAGTAACATACAGATAGATGAGGAAAAGGAGTTGGGGAGGTGTAAGAGAGCGGCAGAGATGGAGAGAGAGAGAGAATAGAACAGAAAAAAAGAGGGAGACACGAACCAAGAAGAGTTGAGGGAATGAGGAAGAAATAGAGAAGGGAGGGAGAGACATAGACAGAGAGGGGGAGGGAGAGAGAGAGAGAGAGAGAGAGAGAGAGTGAGTAAAGGAGAGACAACGTGGCAAGAGGATTGTCCAATGTATTGTAGACGTTGGATAGGATCATGACGACTCAGGGTTCATGTGAGGATGAGCGATGGAGGAAGGTACAATGGAAGAGCTCACAACTGTGCTGTAAATAAACAATAATTAGCATTTAAAATGCTATAATGGCTGTTTTGTGTTATACACACCTGCCATTTTTTTTTAAACCAACAGACACCTTCAGACGTTTTCACTATGTATTTGATGCCAAAGTATTAACTTTAATAGACGCCATATATGAATTGACCCCCCAATTAACATAATGTTACATCATTATTCTGACGTAACAGACTATAGAGCAGTCTGTTAGGACAGGTAAGTGTACTGGAGCAGGGCATGTCCTAGCCCACCCATTTTGGAGTGCCACCGACTTCCATACTGAGTTCCTGTTCTACTACTGTGTACCAACAGTGAAATCCTCAGTGTAATTTATCCATTTGTAACTCAGAGAGTGTTGTACGCTCAGGAATTTACAGTGAATCTAATGAGTGTAATGAATGCCTCCCCGGTCTGTTCAGAGTCCTCAATATTGTCTTATAACAGTCTTTATCCTAACGATCTACCCCTGCAGAACGGAACTTCCTGTTTACCTCAAAACGAGGCTTGGGCATGTGAAATGAACCAACAGTCTGTATAGCCCAATCTCTGTCCCATCGTAAGTGTTGGTAACTCTCAACTGCGTTAGTGGCTTTGTTGTACGGGAGGAAATGTTTGATTCATTTGAAATGCGATATGTTTGAAGATTTGAGGTCATATTTGTGGTTCAGTGTTTGCCCCATTCTATCTGTCTCTCTCTCTCCGTTATGTGGGATGTGCCAGCTGCTGATCGGATAGTGCATCGGCCACTTACATCGAAATGTCCTTGGTTCAACTCCGGCTAAAGACCTGTGTTTCTTCTGCCCACTCTACCATCAGTTTCCTGTCTCTTTAGTGTCCTATCTAGATAAATCTAAATATAAAAAAACATCATGAAACTATGAAGAAACTGGGTCTCAAATTTGTAATCTTTGGTTCTAACTACCGTGTGTTAGTGAGACTTTGAGAAGGTGAGTGGATGATCTCTGCATGCATGGTTCCCATCGTGAAGCACGGAGGAGGAGGTGTGAAGGTGTGGGCGCTGGTGACACTGTCTGCGATTTATTTAGAATTCGAGGCACACTTAACCAGCATGGCTACCACAGCATTCTGCAGCGATACGCCATCCCATTTGGTTTGCACTTAGTGGGAACATTATTTGTTTTTCAACATAGGACAATGGCCCAAAATACACCTCCAGGGCTGTGAAAGGACTATTTGACCAAGACTGAGTGCTGCATCAGATAACCTGGCCTCTATAATTACACAACTTAAACTTTTGAGATTGTTTGGGATTAGTTGGACTGTTGATGATCATCTGGGCTGTGTGTAGATGACCCTCTGCAGAGCCTTGCAGCTTGCAGTCCGGATACTGTGGTGCACCTTTTATAAGTTGCAGTGTCCTGGAGTCCATACCTAACCTCTTCAATCCGCTGAGGAAGAAGAGCCTTGACAGCAGTACCCACCAGTGCCGGCCCTAGGATTTTCGTGGCCCTAAGCAAGATTTTTTTGGTGCCCCCCCCAAACACCCCCATTATAAAATCATTGTAATTTTGTATTGCATACTAAAATAATAACGCTAGTTGTTAGATAGGAGATACATGACATAATTACAATATAAAAGTAAAAAATTTAAAATAAACATTTTTTTTTGTTTTGTTTTTTGCCCCCCTAGTGGTTGTGGCCCAAAGCGACCGCTTATATTGCTTATAGCAGCGGCCGGCCCTGGTGCCCACGTATGACCAGACCAGGTCCACACTGATGTGAACCCAAGGAGCCTGTTCACTCTCTCCACTGTATCTTTTTTGGGGCCAAATTAACATAGTATTCTGTATAAAGTATATCTATCCCCTGTGTCTGGCTACTATGATGACACAATTTCACCTCACGAATGCAGTAACTCGACTCTTAACTTTTCATTCTATTTTACCTCAGTCCACAGTGGCAGTAGACAGACACTCAGACAGCCTGGCAGACGTCAAACAGTGGCTAATAGAGAGTTTCACCTCTCCTCAGCCCACCTTTCAATTTTACACTTTATTACTGTCACAGTGGGGGAATTCTCGCAACGTGCAATCTCATACCGCGTGGCTGTAAATACAGGCTATGTCTGGCACACTCACACACACACGTCACACGCTCATCACAGACCCCAGGTGTGTGATTTACAGGTGTGTGTACTACTGAAGACTGTGTTTGGCCTGTGCATTTTTTCAGTCCTGGAAACACTGAGGGTAAAGAATCCAGGTTTTACTGCACTGACCTCAGTTTGGAGGTGAAAGCCTTAAAGGGAAACACTCATTGTTCAACAATGAGTGATGTTACAAACAATGTGGTGTATTTCAGTTCAATGTTGATGGTTGTAAATAATCCATAGAGACACAAATATTCCCCTTTCTGTCTATGGCCCCTGTCTGTCTAATGCATGTTGCAGGCATGCACCAGCAAAGATGTCACACTTTTGATTGATTTCCTGTATCTGTGTCACATGGGTTTAGGAGACCAGAAGCAGGAAGTGATCGAGTCTCTTAATTCCAATGGAGAAATGACCATTAGCGCAGATTATGAACGATTCTTTTGCCCCATAGTCACATAAACATTAGACCCATTCTTCACTTTCCCTTTCCACTCCCCCATCATTCTTATTACAGTACATCCACGTAGGTATTGTAGCTGTGGGACGCCCTTGTCATCGACGCCAATGTGTGCTCTCATAGCACAAGCTTGCTAGCTGGTGTCTGGCAGTGAAGTCCTACTCTCCTGACCGTTATCTTCTCACTCACTCTTGGTAGCCCCCGCATACAGATGTTTGTTGGTAACAACAAAGCCGTATAGAAGAATAGACTCTACAGTCGCAGTGAAGAAGCTGTGCTTGATATGCCTGGGGATGTCGGTTCAACAAAATGACGAATTTTGGGCATGTCATTAAAACTAATTTGAATGTTTTTTCAAAAATACACGTTGCGGCCTTGATTTGACAAAAATATATTGTCTTTTTTTGTCTGTCTGGTTGCTGTTTGAGCCAGACAATATGGAAAATGATGGGAGATTAGGCTTAGGGTCTGGCAATATACTGTACACCATCCCTGGACTTGGATCATGTCATCTTATAGTACAGTATGTCTTACAAATGATCGCACAGCCTTCAAATAGTTTTCCTAGCAGTACAGCATAGTCAGTGTCTTTACTTAAAATCTCCTTGTGATAGCATTCTTTACCAGTTACTGGGTCTAAAACCTCTCAGGTTTCAACCAGGAGAACCCTCCACCAACTGAAAGCACTCCAAATCCCATTTAGGTAGGAATGGCAAGAGAACTTTGGTGAGGACGGAGAAGTGAAGTGAGGTGGGAAGTAAGGAAAAGAGGAGTGTGTCAGGGTGGGACAGGGAGGGGTGGGAAAGAGTGGGAATGTGGAAAGGGCAAGAAAGGAAGGAGGGAGTGAGGAAGGGAGAGAGAGAGAATGTGGGAATGGCCTGTAGACACACGTTCCCTCCCTCCCCGCTTAGCGTTTTTATTTTGTTCCCTCCCATCAGTGAAGGTAATGTCGGCCATAAGGGCTTCGGCCCCGCCCCCCCTTTATCGCTGCCCATTGTATCGTAGGTGTGTTCCCCCCTGAAGGCGTCTTACAAGACCCTTAAAACTCCACCTGAACAGACCAGTAACACCCACGCCCTCTGACCACCCAACCACCGGAGGAGGGAGGGGGAGAGACAGAGACAGAGAGAGAGAGAGAGAGAGAGAGTTCCTCAGATTGTCTGTCCCTCAAATCCAAGCCCCCTTTGGCAATTCAGATTCAATCTAAACTCCATTCCTTCCTTCAAGTCTTTTCACTCGCCTGAAATAAGTGCACCAGTGGGAGTCAGAGCTTGGAGAAGGTAGATGGAGGGAGTAAAGAATGGTGTGGGGGTGGAGGGGAGACACGAGAGCCTGTTTATGGGGGGCCTTAGATGTCCGTGGACAGTGCAGAGTTGGGAGTTGTGGTTGAGGGGTGGATGGATGGAGATAAAGAAAGAGGAAAGAAAGAGGTGACAGTGAAAGAGAGCAGGAGAAAATAAGAAGTGGAGAAGAGAAGAGTCGTGGGACGGGGGAAGGGAAAGGTCTGCTTTTTTCTTGGTCCGTTTTAAGTAGATGTCTGTGGAAAATGAATCATAGAGGCCAGCACAGGGGAAGGCAGCAGAGGAGAAACACATCTGGCTAGGGGAAAAACAGAGAAGAATAGAGAGAGTGAATAAAGACCAGAGAGACTGTTCTCTCCCTTTGTTTGAGGTATGGGAGGGGAAAAACTGTGGTATACAAGCAAATCTTAATTGTGTCTCGATTGTGAGATGGGCAATCCCATACCCTTTCATCCTTTACCATTATACCAACATTAACACAGCCATGGTAAGAGAAAGGAAAGGAAGGAAAGGAAGGATCAAGGAAAGGAAAGGAAAAGTAATGAAGACCGGAGGGGAATGGCGGATGGGCTTGCTTGAAGAAAATTGTGAAACACTGAATTAAAATATACCTGAAGACAAACAAACTGTAAAGTGAATGAGAG
>NC_137613.1:37214607-37254607 GCF_963280865.1 Gymnoscopelus braueri | reverse complement strand
TGATTAACTTATTAATTAATTGAATACTCAATCAGTTATTCCATTATTCCTTTGATAAATTATTTTTAACTAAATTAAAATGTAACAAAATTAAGATAAATCTCATTCAATCAATTCAGATCATTTGGATGAAGAAAACATGGTTGGTACATTTTTGCTTTGTGACCCCTGGGGAAGTGAGGGGTCACATTTCACATAACAAACAAGTCCCTGCACATCTAAAGTCCTCATGGCCAGGACACACAGCCTGACTAAGCAGACACAGAACCAAGGTGTTGTGTTGGCCATCGTCATTACGCAAGAGGGGTCAGGGTGTGTGAAGAGAGATATGATTGTAGAATACAGAGGACCTCACAGGAAACATTTTGGATAGGATACAATACTGCTACTACTACTGCTACTACTACTGCAATTAATAATAATGATTATTATTATTATATGTATATATTTATTTATTTTTTCATTGTAATTGTCATTGATTCAATGGTCCAAATGGCCTTTTACATTTTGATGACTAGAAAACATAAAAATAGTGGCATAGTAGTGATTATAATAGAATAATTGATAAATATGTTTTAAATGGATTAAAAATAATTGATTGATGAATGAAAACCTAAAGGAAGAGAATCACAACACTACTCAATATTTAATTTGACAAAGGCTTGTGATAGAGCTATTTATGAAAATCAATTTACACTCGTGAATGCAATAATTTTATCATAGTTCTAAAATACTACAGTTGTTATGTCGTATTGCAACAACCCCCTTTGTATGTTTCAGAATCATCAGAATTATATTTAATTATTTACAGCATATAAGATACAAGGTCCACTTCCTTTCAATTAAATTCCTTTAATTCACTTGGCATATTAAATGAGAGAAGTGGCTTGAGGCAATGACACATAAAAACTGCGACTGCGCCAAACTACCTTTTGATAACACCACTTACATTTCAAAGGGTGATACTGTAGTTCAGCTCATTAATTTTTCTCACATAACTTCCTCAAAGCTGGAAAAAAATCTATAATTATGACTCTCTTTAGTTTTTTTAACTAGAAAAGTATACCAATACATCAACAACAATTGGATGGATTTAATAAAATAAGTTTGCTAAAGGGCACCTTGAGGGACATGTTTCTATTTAACCCATTGCGACCTCTGACAGGAAACCACAAAATTGTTAAAGTCAACATGTAGGTAGGAAGTGGGCATCAGCTTATTATACAACCCATGTGACTGTTATTCTATGGATGAGGTACTTGAGGTAATGGTAGCATTTTGTCATCACTAGACAGTGGTGGAAAGTAACTAAGTATATTTACTCAAGTACTGTACTTAAGTACAATTTTGAGGTCTTTGTACTTAACTTGAGTATTTCCAATATTGAATACTTTTACTTCTACCCCACTACATTTCAGAGGCAAATATTGTACTTTTACTCCACTACAATTATTTGAAAACTTAAGTTACTAGTTACTTTTCGGATATAAATTATGATATTATGAAACAAACATTAACCAACTTTAGCCCTATTTTATACATAGGCTATTTGAAAATATACTTACTTATAATACTTTTGGTACTTTAAGTACATTTTGATACCAATACTTTTGTACTTTTATTCAAGTACTTTTAAATTCCGGACTTTATTTGTAACAGAGTACTTCTGTATTGCAGTATTGATACTTTTACTTAAGTAAAACGTTTGAGTACTTTTTCCACCACTGTCGCTAGAAGGAAATTCCAAATAGACAGAGAGGAATGAAGAGCAGTTACAAGAATGTCAGAGACTATACAAAGAAGACTAGCTGAGATTTACCTTTATTACCTTTACCTTTATTTCTGCCATTTCTCTCTATAGCAGGCAGAAGCAGTTAGCTGTGACACCAGTAAGGGCCGGTGCTTCCTGTTTCCCCAGTCTCTAACAGTTCCATAACTCCAAGCCTCTTCACAGGACAGTTGATTTGGTAGAATGCAAAGTGTGTGATTAGATTAGATTAGAGATGGATGGATGGATGGATTTAAATCTATACAATTAACCCTGTAAGACCCGGATATATTTCTACTTGCAAAAAAAAAAAAAAAAACTTTCAGATGGTCTTATAGGAGTACTTAGGAGAGGAAAATATAATGTTTTTTTATTTTTTATGTTTTGGTAAGTTTTTATGCAAATGTTTCCATATGGAAACGTTGGGTCCATCAGGTAGCAAAATTTCCTATAGGCCATTTTTAAGGATAACATGGCAAATGTGTAATTACTTCACTAAAACAACTTAAGGATTCATTTATATGGTTTATTATTTGGCCTCAGATCAATTATTAATAATATTTGGCCTCAGAACAGTATACATTATGAATAATAACACCAATAAGCCATATTTTTAAATCAATTTTATTAAAAGAACAACAAAATAAAAATCTGTACAATATATGTAGTAAAGAAACCTAATAACCTAAACCATTGTCAGTGATCACACAATACTGTCTGGCCAACTCACTGATTTCACATCACATCAGCTACAGCCGTGTTTCGTGTGTCTGCTTCCCAGTACATCCGGCATCCATTCATTGGAGAAAGGCCCATTCTCAGATACATCCCCAACATTTGCTCAATTTCTTTTGGACTTGTGTTGACTGATGTTCCTTTTGTTTGAAGGCTGTAAATGTTTGTGTTCGTTGTGAGAGAGTCAATCATGTCTTTGGACACAAACTGGCGGAAGTACTGCAGTGGTGTTTGGAGAGAACTCATATCTTCAGAGGTCAGAGGTGGGCCAGAAAAGTCTGTATTAGGGCTGATGAAGTCCTTTTTCAGCCACTGATATCTTGAATCACGGCGCTGAGCGGGTTTGGTCAGTTGGGGCGGCTGAATGTCTGCTGGGCGGTCAGTGGGTTCACTGGGTGGTTCACTGGGTGGTTGGTTTTCTTTGGACCCCATGCCACAGTCCTCTTCATCTGACTCTTCATCAGTCTCATTGATGTCTATGTCAACATCACTCTCTCCGTTCATCACGATATCCAGAACATCCCTTGCTGAGAAGCGAGGCCCTTTCTGTTGTTGTGGCATTCTGAAATGAAATAAAGACCATTAGTACATTTAGTAGTGCTTACAAACAACATTTCACAAGTCATACAATACTGTCTGGCAAACCTATTGTGTGATGATGATTGCCGCTAAGTGGGCATCATTCCATTGCCCCTAAGTACCCACCACACCTTGAATGAATAATGAACAACCCCCACAACCCCCAACAAGTACCAAAGTGGTCCCACTGTCCTTGTAGTATCGAAAGCAAATTAAACATACTGAGAAATAACAAGGGAATATATTGGTTAAACTATGGTTGAATATGTATTGTTTAGGGGGAGAGAGAAAGTTTGGGTGGACATTTTCTGAGGCTTACTGCTCAAAGCAAACAATTCAGTTTTTGTGAACAAAGGAACCAGCTTGTATGGTTCTGACTGTTAAAACAATGGTTACACATATCATTGGAAATTAATGTAAAAATGCACATATAGCCTACTCTCTCTCACATATATATATATATATATATATATATATATATATATATATATATATATATATATATATATATATATATATATATATATATATATATATATATATATATATATATAGTAATGCAAAGTGGGGGAAATAAACATATAACTGTTTAAATCTATTGTGAAAACTATATATAAGGCTGAACAGTAGCAGGTGAACATTAGGCCTGCCCTTGTATTTTTTGCAACCAAGAGGGCCCAACGATTCCAAAAAGACACAAGTATGAATCATGCTTTAATTTCTAATTTGGGACATATATTTCACAATAATAACATATGTACATGTTCTAGACATTGTAATGTTCAACAAAAAAAATATTACAGGCATATTACTTACGTTTTTGTGAGGAATATCTTCCAGAGAAAAAAGAGATCTGTTCCAACAGAGATTTTTCAAGTTGTGATGATTCCTGGCTCTGTGGGGGGTATTTATATGCAAATATCCTGGCCAATGGCATTGTAAGACTAAACAATAGGACCCAATGAGCATTTAGAGGTGAAAAAATAACAGAAAAAAAAAAGATTTAAACATCTTTCTTTATAAAATATAATTGTTTCCAAAAGGGATCACTGGGTCTTAGAGGTTAAACATGTATTTTATAGATGCTGTTATTACACAGAATACAAAGAGAGAAGTCTGGTCATTGGCAGTTTATTTACAGTTAATGCAGGGGCTTTCAATACACTTTTCGATGTCCACATTTATACATTTTTGATAAAAAATGTTATGTAAACAAGAAGCCCTTTATAGTTTATATATATTATAAGTATTACAGGGAGGCTAACCTTGATAATTGTTTTCAGATCAAAACGAAAATCTGTGATTTCAACCACCCTACTCGGTGGTTGAAAAAAGGCAGGGTTATGTTGGTATAAATGTTGCAAATGTTGATTTGCAATGTTGGCAAATGGGAGAGCAGTAGGCCTACTGGGCACTATAAAATGGATCTAATTGGGTCAAAACGTGTTTACATTTATGTGTATCATTAAGAACAATGATGTGACTATTGGACTGTCCTTATATAGTGACCAATCACATTATTTTCTGCACATTACTTGATCAATGGCCATTCATGTTCTCCATTCTCTTACTGTATCAGTTACTGTTATTCTCCAAACTGTATATACCTAAGATGTGATGGTCATTCACATAGATCCACAATCACAACACCGCATAATGTTTAAGAAAGTGAACAGGCCAGCGTTAACAAAACGTATCACCTGAAACAACAATTTTGACATGCTTTAGCCGTTTTGCTAAGCTGTAAAAATGAGGATCAGTCCTAAAATGACTGATTAGAGGTTTGAGCACTTGCTCATCCTGAAGCAGACACACCCTGGCCATGGAGATGAAAACTGATGGTTAAAGCTGGAAATGGCAAAAGGAACAGTAGCCCATGTCTCAGCACTGGAACCCCTTCAATCACATCAGTCCTTTATTAACCTGACAGCTGTGTTTCCTTAGCTTCCCCCTTTCCTGCTACACTATGCGTGTGTGCGTGCGTGCATGCTTGCGTACATGCATGCAAGCGTGTGTGTGTGTGTGTGTGTGTGTCTTTGTGCATGCATGCATGTACGTGTGTGTGGTTGTGAATGAGGGAGAAAAATCAAGTGAGGACCCTGTGTTTCATCCTAAACAGGACTCTGGCAACAGGCAGCAAATACAAACGTTAATAGTTCAAAAGAGACAAATGCTGGAGGAAAAGAATAGACGTTCTCTTCCTCCCCCCTCCCTCAGAATACAGTACTGCACACGTGGAAGACATTTCTGTTCACTATGAAGTTTAGAGTTCAGAGAGGGTAAAAAAGAAAAGGAGAGGCAGAAAAGAAAAGAAACGTATTGAATCCAAACCCCTCCTCTGCATTGTGACTGGCTGGAGGACATCATCTGGTGAGGAAACTGAGTGCTGAAGCCTGGACTCACTCTTCATTCGTGTGTGTGTGTGTGTGTGTGTGTGTGTGTGTGTGTGTGTGCGTGTGTGCGTGTGTGTGTGTGTGTGTGTGTGTGTGTGTGTGTGTGTGTGTGTGTGTGTGTGTGTGTGTGTGTGTGTGTGTGTGTGTGTGTGTGTGTGTGTGTGTGTGTGTGTGTGTGTGCGTGTGCGCGCGCGCGTGCTGTTTGTGCACTTGTGCGTGCACACGTGTACTGCATTCATTTCAGAAAAGTAAGTCAGAGAACCAGAGATGTAAAGAAAGAGAGAGCTCCTGTACAGAGAATGACATAGAGACAGTCAGAGTAACATCAGAAAGAGGACAAGCCCATGCTTGTCCCACTGCCCCCAAGTTGTAAAATCCTGGATGATAATTTAGCCCTGAGGGTGATGGGTCAGAGTTAAAGTAACACACCAAACAAAGAACTTTACACTAGTGCGTGTGTAAACCCTGGAATGAAGGGGAGCCACAATACTGTCTCTCAACATAATGCAAAGGAGGTCCCATTAGTCATGTACCTGTACTGACACTATAACAAAGATGCTGATGAGGTCTGGTCCAGCTCCTGCTCACTGGTCAGGCACTTCATTCTTTTATACTTTATCCCTCAAAGTGGGTGTCCCAGGGGTCCTTGACGGGGTTTCCCAGCTAAATTAGGAACAATTTAACCACATGAATCTCTTCTCTTATGGTGGTCCCTGGCACAAAATGTTTTCAGATAGGGGTCCATGCCCAAATACATATCAATTTGGGGGTCCTTTACATGAAAATGTCTAAGAACCACTGCTTTATCCAATGCTCTGTGCAGGAAACAAACCGATGACCACATCACAAAGTAAAATACGCTAATGTTACTGGCTGAATAGTATGTTGCCTTAATGTAGTATGCACTTCAATGTGCCGTGTATGCATGTTAGTGAAACAGGTCTGTGTTGGTCGGGTCTTTATTGTTGGGTGATTTTCACAGCAACATATACCAAGGATTAGGGTTCTTTAACCAGTTAAGTCCTATATACTGCATCCTACGATGCAGATGAATAGTGACAATCTACAAGCTTATGGATCTTGTGGATTTCTTTAGCATAAATATTGTTATTGGGGTTTTCAAAATGTTTATTACAATAACAACACACCTTGTACAGTTTTTGAGATAACCACAATAGGGACGTTAGGTTCAAAGTGGTTGAGAAAGGAATTGTTGCCGGTTCGATCCCCAGACTGGTAGGACAAATCTGGTTGGGGAAGTGAATGAGTAACACTCACCCAGCCCTCAATACCCAACCTTGAAGTGCCCTTGAGCAAGGCATTTACCCCCCTACAAGCTGCTCAGTCGCAGTATAACTGTGGTTGTACTGGCAGCTCCCAGGTGTGAATTAACTGCATGAGTGTGAAGCAGGGCATTGCTAAAAAGAGCAACCGTGGATCAAAAGAGAAAGACCCATGGGGGGGGGGGGAATCCAAACAACAACAAAATCTTAATAACGTGCATCTCCTGCATCTCATTCCGTCTCTCTGTCTCTGTGGACAGAATGAGACAAGGATAATAATGTGAAAGAAATGAGAAAAGTGAGAGTGGCTTGGGGTAAAAAGGGTGCTGAGAGAGGAGGAGGTGGAACGAGACAAGAAACACGGACAAAATAAGAGGGACAGAGGAGAATGAAAGGACACAAGATGAAAAAGGAGAGAGCAAAGGAGAGGATGAGAGAGAAAAATCAAAGGAGGAAGTGAGTGAAGTACTGTACACAGTAAAGTCCACAGTGTTCATTTAAAGCCTGACGTGTGTGTACTTCATCGTATGATGGTGTTGTGTGCGGCCACAAATACCCGATCTACAAGCTTAAGCTTCAGGTTTGACTGTGTAGTAGAGAGAGGAAGGCAGAGGAGAGGAGAGGCAGTAGAGTTTAACCAGATGCAGTAGTTGAAGGGGGACGTCGTCAGCCAGCAGGCATGTGCTCATGCTTCAGCTATGTAATGGACTGCTTTCTCAATGCTTACACCCCCCCATACCTTAATTTTCTCCCTCTATTCTGTCTCCCTTTCTCTCTCTCTCTCTCTCTCTCTCTCTCTCTCTCTCTCTCTCTCTCTCTCTCTCTCTCTCTCTCTCTCTCTCTCTCTCTCTCTCTCTCTCTCTCTCTCTCTCACACACACACACACACACACACACACACACACACACACACACACACTCTTCTATCTCCCTCGCTCACTCTCCTTCAAACATGTCTTCCTTTTCTAATGTTCTGTGTCAATGTCCCTTCACTTTTTCCTTTCTCCCTCTCTCTCTCTTTATTTCTCTTAATCTGTTCTTCTTCTTCTCTCCCAAGTTTCCAGCCCCTCTCTCTCTCTCTCTCTCTCTCTCTCTCGCTCTCTCTCTCTCTCTCTCTGTCTATAAACATACTGTGTAGAGGGGGCAGAGAGGGGGGTTACAAACCCATGTGTGTAAGAACTTGCTTAGCTATAGTAGGGTATTATGTTTGTATGTGAAAATTGCATGTGATTTTGAAGCGGGTATATACAATTTTAAGTATTTGATTGACTTATTGGCTTATAACATGTTCGATCATCATTTGCAAATTCACTATACCTGTGTAATTCTGCCGATGGAAATAAGTAAGAATTGCTTGTTAACAAACAGTGCATCTATTTTAAATTAAATAACTAACACACATTCATGGGAATTACTTCATTGCTTGTTAACAGTTTCAGAATCCCTGGACCTGGTAACAAGGAGTCGACACAAGTGGAAGCTGCTTAGAGACAGAATAACTGAGGCTGAAGGCCACGTAAAACTCTCCCTGTCTGTATCCTTTGTCTGTGACTGAGTAAGAGGTAGTTTCTAACAGACGCGCAGATCTGTAATCCACATTTGCTATGACTGTAATTTTCCATGGAGCACTCATAGGAGACAGAGAGAGAGAGTCAGAGAGAGAGGGGGGGGGGGGGAGAGGGAGAGAGAGAGGGAGAGAGAGAGAAAGAGAAAAAGAAAGGGGGAGGGACTAGACAAAGGAAACTGGGAGAAAAAAATAAAACTGTCTGCAATTCTCCACTGGAATTTCTGGCATCATCAGCCAAACCTTCAAATGTAACCAGAAGGGTAGGTCAGTACGCACTCCTATACATATTACATACACATATACTCACGTATACTGTACATACGTACATGTGTGTGTACACACACACACACACACACACGCACGCACCAGTAACCATGCTGGAAATTGTGGCCTACTAACTCCTCCCTCAGTTAGGTTAAGCATGATTTCCCAGACCAAAACTCTCTATTTCTGTCATTTTGTATGCCTACTGTAATAGGCAATAAGAAAGTCATCAGCACTTCAATCCAAGATTAGGTTTAATTTACAGTACATTGTTGGGGGGGGGGCGGGGGGATTTACTATTTTCACCCCATTTTCCTTCTACGATAATAATCATTTCTTTCCTGCTCGCAGCAGTAGCCACTGTAGATAACAAATTTACCTGCTGGTTTACGAGGGTAGCTTGAGGTATTACACGGTCGTAGGACGTCAACAAGAGGGTCACCTCAGCCAGCAGGCCATGATGTCATCAGGCCAGTCTAAATGGCCCTGCCCAGCGGGGACACAGGCTTTACTAATGCCTGCGATGTGGGAAAATCAGTTCCTGCCACTTTAAGACTCATGTGCCCGCCACATGGCTCTGGAAGCATGTAATGTGTTCCAGGTGCGTGTGGATGCAGTTTTTACCGTCTCAGACACACACACACACACACACACACACACACACACAATGCATGTGTGCACACTCTCCCATACACAAACATGCAAGCACGTATGCATTTACAAACAAGCACATACACACACAGGCACTCAGACGCATGTTGTATGTACAGTATAATAGACATACCTACAAACAATATGGATGCATGTATGTGTACTTTTTCTTGTGTGCATACTAATAAACACACACACACACACACACACACACACACACACACACACACACACACACACACACACACACACACACACAGGTCCCAGGGGGTAGTTTGTAGTGCTGACCTTCAGGCTTTACGGGGCAGCTTGAGGAGGTCTCTGTCCTCAGAGGAGGCCCCGATGACCCCGATCACCAGGCATGACCGAATGCAACTGCCTCACACACCCTCTAATGGCATACACACATGTACAAACACACAAACACACACCGCCTAAATTGCACAGGCACAGGAACATACAAAAACCCTCACAGTGCACCTCACCTACAAATACTGCACCTTAAAGCAGTGGTTCCAAAACTTTTTAGCTCAAGACCCAAAAGAGAAATTAGACGTTTGTCCGGGACCCAAACTAGTGAAAATAGCAGATCTACAAGCTCACAACGCAACTTCTTCAAGTTTAAAAAATAAATATATTTATGGAAATTATTTTATTTTTGAAATGTTATTTAATACGTTTTTTTTTAATTAACGAAAAGTTTTTGTTTACATTTTTTTTATATTTTGAAATTATAATATATTTAGGTTATTTTTAAATGTAGGAAACTAAAAAAGGGGATATTTACCTGCAACCCATAAAAATGTGTCCGCGACCCAAACATGGGTCCCAGTCCACTGTTTGGGAAACAGTGCGTTAATGGACTTCTACCACACACCTACCCAATCAGTTACAGCAACACACACAACCAGTCCATGTCTGTAAGATTCTTTTGTGATATCTTTACATGGACATATTTATTTTCCCATCTGTTGCTTGATATCCGCATGTACTCAGAGGCACATTTATTTTCCATACAGATTAAACTGAACAACTTCTTCCACAGCCTAGCAGGCTGTAACTCTGAGGGTTCAACAGGAAACATAAAGCACCTGAAGCCACGCAGTAAGCTCATTGCAGGGCAGTCTGTAACTAACAGAGTGCTAGCATGAAGCCAGAGCAGTTAGCTTATTAGTCAATTAAAAAGATCTTGTTCTATGGAACCCCTGCTGTTCCTGAGCTCTATTTAGTTCCAACAAAACAAAGACTGACCTGGAGTATGTTTGTTGTTCCTGTAGAAACCCATCACCTTATTCAGTTGCTTTTTTGTACATTTTGAAACTTGATACCGTATGAACATTTGGTATTTGATAAAGCTGATAAACACACTTTCCATGTGAACTAATAATGTGTTTCTGAATCCTGTCATTCTGTATGCCGTAGGTAGCCTTTACCTGCCGTTTTCTAACCACAAGCAACGGTAAAGGCTATAGAGAGTCCTTGTCAAGCATTACCTGCAAAACATCCTTGGTTAACCACAGGCTGTCAAACAAACTTCCTGTGCTTACAACTGCCCAGCATGCTCTCACCTGGGGTTCTAGCGAAGCTTAAATGTAGACGTTCACGTGTAGTTGCTCTAATTGTTAATTAATTGTGCTTTGATGTAATGTACTGTTGCTTTCCTTTGGCTTATAATCACTTCATTCACCTTGTACACAAGATGCAATGGGCTTGTACTGCATGGCCCTGGTGATATCACAAAACACAGAACCGTATATACAAATAACTCTAATCCCAATAATTTCTTCTTAGATGCATGTTGTAGCATTGTTGTATTAGCTTGTACACTGAATAGATATAGATCTGTTGTGACTTATACAACAAAATACTCGTTGTCAGTGGCGCTTAAAGAAAAACTGTGACTCATGGCAACAAAATGGCATTTTAATGAAGCATTTGTGTTCAGTCAGATGCAGGAGCAATTTAGTTTGTGTCTGGGGGGAGGTAGGAGGGACTCAATGCTGTGGTATCAGATTTCCCCCTCTCACTTCATTTAGGTGTAAAATTGACCCACAAACCAAGTCTGCAGTCTAAAAATAAATTGTACCCACATCAGTCCTTTTCTGAGCTTTGAAACAAAGCAGCAGAGTCCCTTATCAAGTGCAAACAGGCACATTTGTGTAGGCTACCCCAAAAAAAACTGTCAGTGAAACACGTCTTTGCACTGTCCTGCCCTTTTCTTTTTTTCATGCTTTTGAATCCACAGTGTTTTCTTTGGACATTACATTTGGACTGTGTTCCAAATCCAAGTATCCAGACAAGCTGTGCTACAGGCAAAGAAAGGGGAGAGCGAGAGAAAGAGGAAGAATGAGAGAGAGACAGAAGAAGGAGGAGGGGAAATGATGATGTGGACCTTGTGAAAAAGTGAAACAGTACATACTTGGAGGAGGATAGTTTGGTGGAAAAAGAGAAAGAAGGGTGTGTGTGTGTGTGTGTGTGTGTGTGTGTGTGTGTGTGTGTGTGTGTGTGTGTGTGTGTGTGTGTGTGTGTGTGTGTGTGTGAGTGTGAGTGTGAGTGTGTGTGTTGTGTGTTTGACGAAACTGAGAAAAATAGAAAAAGAGACACGTACTTGAATTACATACTCTAATCCAGTTCTCTCCTTTCTTTTAGATCTTTCCAAGTGTTACCATATGTTTACTGACTATCTCACAGCGTACTGAGCGTACGCCACCTTGTCTCTTAAAATCATTGTTGTGTTCTTTGATGTTAAGAGACAGTGTCATTTGACTGCATGAACCATAGCATCCCTATTCTGGAGCAAACAATCGGCGAAAATAGCTGACCTACAAGCTCGCAACGCGTTGCAACACGTAGATTATAAACTATTTAGAGTGAAGAGATATGGTGTAGAAGGAACAAGGAGAGCCCCTAGTATAGAGCCCTGGGGGACCCCGGTCAATAAAGTATTCTACTGTATTATTCTATTAAGTTTCTGAGGCGCTACACTGTCTCTCTGCATTCTATGTATGAGATTACCTTGCTTAATGTAGGACACTCTGGATAACAGTGTCTGCTAAATGCCTAAATTGTACATAGAGTTGAAGTGGTTAAAGTATTTTTTTTCTCACAAAATATATTAATTCAAATGTTTTATCTGATACGCTTATTTGACCGCCTTAACATTCATTCCAAGCAGCAATAAAGCAGACGGTAAAGTGCTGGAATTGTTCCCTCGTCAAACTAACCACTTAAACCCTCTATACTTAGTTGACCGGGGTCGGCTCTGTACTTGGTCCGCCCTTTTTTCCATCAACACCAAATCTCTTCACCGAAAATAGCTGATTTACAAGCGTTACGTTGTGACACGTAGATGTGCTATTTTCGACAAAGAAATGTTCCCCCGGAATAGCTAGGGTGTTAGGGTTCAAGTGATTAAAACAATACAGTAGGAATGGCTGTAATAATCCAGTCAAAAACCAATCAAGTTGGAATAAGTATTCCATATGTATTTTCCTTCTGTGAGGACCTTCCCACTAATTCTTCATCTTACCATTCTGAGCTCCTCTTTTGGAAAATGTTTTTGCTTTCCCTCATCATTTTACATTGGGCTACATTGATATGCATATGCATATATCTTGAACAATGCCTAGACATCAGCAATGATGATCAGCTAAGATGCTAACGTAAGCTTTTGTGGTAATATTGTCACAGGCTCAATGGCTAGGGACAAAGTTCTCTTTATTTATGTACACTGTACAGCATCAGAAACCTACATTCACCTACTTGAAAGTAAGTTGAATGTGGTATAATCACTAATACTTGTCAACACACTGTGTGTGTGTGTGTGTGTGTGTGTGTGTGTGTGTGTGTGTGTGTGTGTGTGTGTGTGTGTGTGTGTGTGTGTGTGTGTGTGTGTGTGTGTGTGTGTGTGTGTGTGTGTGTGTGTGTGTGTGTGTGTGTGTGTGGTGATGGCTGATTTATCGTGTGTATCGATTAGCTCCAATTTTTAAGGTGTGCTTATCTCAGCCATCATCCATGCGCGGATGGCCTCTCATGGTCATCCGAATCCGCGGTACAAATTAATTATCCATCCGTTATCCAACCGCAATAATTATATTATCCAATTTTAATATCCGCATCCGCACCAACCGTTTTTCCCGTATGTCAAAATATTATTATTTTCTGGTATTCCCCGTTAGTTTTAGTATTAGTTGTGCGATGCGATCACAAAATGCATTGATTTATCCTATGGAATGTCGGTGCGGCATCCAACTGTGCGGCATCCAACTGTTGGATGCTGCACATGCGGCATCCAACATACAGAGCGCACTGCTCTTCAGCGCAGCACAGCAGCACCGGTTAAAAAAAAGAAAAAATACGCACCAACATTCCATAGGCTAAATCAATGCATTTTGTGATCGCATCGCACAGAGGCTGCTCTACACACTCACACAGACACAAGCACGCAGAGATTTAGCTATTTTATGGATAGATATATTAGATGTCATTAATTAATTTACCGCAATATTTCACCCGCGGTTTATCCGATATTAATTAATAATTATATTTGATTGACCCAAATCCACCCAAACTGTGGTTAACTGCGGCAACCGCGGCTAAAACCGCGATCCGCGCATCTCTACGTGACCCTACAGTCTACTTTTATGGGGACTGATTTTCACTGTTATTGGTCTACTTTTGTTGGGGCACACACAAACACACATACAGTACATTACATATACAACCCTGTTATAGATGGCATGGCCCCTTCAGTACCATGCTGTAAAAAGTTTTGTTGGTCAGCTGTCAGCTAAACATGGGATAATTGACAGCGAGCTGGTCATTATTGAGAAATAAAACCTGATAGGATGATTAGATCCCGACGCGAAGCCGCTTATTACACGGCTACTTAATAAATTAATCAATACATTTACCCAAGAGTAACAAAACTTGCTTACGGTAATGAAAGTAGGCTATTCCATTCATTTATGCCGGGTCACGGTGAGTCCAGTGCAACGTGTCACCTCGGAAAGTGTTGATCAAATAGAATAGATTTTTGGTTACTGCATTGTCTATTTCTCGCTTCAAATGTTTTCAAAAACATTCTTGAGAGCAATGTTTACGTGGCTGCCATGTTGGATACAGCATAAAATCAAGCAGCTCAGATTGATATGAGCAGGTGCTCTGAGCCTTTGATTAGACAGCGGTCTGTTATTGAGCTCAGTGGTCATTATTCAGAAATAACACACAGATGAATTCAGTGATTGACCAATCAGAATCAAGCATACAACCAAGCCATGTAATAACTAATAATGTCCAGTAGTTATAATGGTGGGGGGAAAAGCAATACTGGGAGAAATTACCTTGTTGCTCCTCTCCCCCCGAACTTTTCTAATGTCATGCTATTGATTGATTGATTGATTGATTGATAGATTATTTAAATACTTTATTAACAAGTGTATTAACAGTACAGGTTGTACAGTCAAAGGTTATGCTAAAAGGATAACACAAAAAGCCCCAGGGGTGTGTTTCCATTGTGGTCCATTGTACTCAATTCATCAGTAATACATATAATACAATACAATACAATACAATACAATACAATACAATACAATACAAATACTTCAACACATATTGTAATAAAGCTCAGTAGAATCATAAGGTATATTTACAGAGAAAGGAGGGGAGGGGGCGAGATCAGAGGATTCTACTATCAAGGTGTTCAAGGAGTTAAACTATGTTCACTTGTATTTTGATGACAGGAATTATTTTAGGTTAGTTTTGAGTTTGGGTAGGGAGTTGAGTCTTTTTGTAGGTCATTCCACATTTTGGTGGCACCATAGTAGAATGATTTTTTTGTGCCAAATTTTAGGGGAACTAGGTCAGATGAACTCCTTCTGGTGTTATGCCCATGGGTGTCACTCACTCTAGAAAGTAGTAGACAAGGCCCTTTGGGAGATGTTGCAATCGTCTTCTATTATCTTGTTCGCTTCTCTCTCCCCGAACCTTTCAAAGGACGTCATGCTAAACTGGCCAAGAGCTGACAAGATGTTTTAAGGGTTTTGGCCTGTCTCAGAGATGAGTTGAAGGCCTGGGGACTTCGCTCTGGGTCTTGGATTTTCTGACAGCACATGGTCTGAAATGTGTTTGTATTTGTGGCTTTAAATAGCACAGGTGATTTAATCAGTAAACACTTGAGCAATTTCAAAAGAGCTTGGTCCAGTTAAGTTAGGATGCAGAGAATATGGTAAGACTTTATATTAAGGTCGGGTCAAATTACAACCACATTTATAATGCATTATAATGCACTTACAAGGCATTACAACAACTTATAACAAGGTTTATGAAGGTAGTATTATAACTTTTATACGTGTTTTTTTTAAGTGCTGGTCATAATGCATTATAAAGTCAGTGGAACAGCACATTATAACTACCAGGTAACACTTTACTTAAAGGTCGAGTCTATAATGCATTATAATCACATTTACACGCCCCCAGCGCTGGGGGCGTGTTCTCTCTTCAGCGTCATCAGTGCCCATACCTAGGTGGCGTTGGCGAAAGGGCCTCTCTGTGTGGAGTTTGCGTGTTCTCCCCGTGTCTCCTAGGGTAGGTACCCTCACAAAAACATGCAGTAATCCTCTCTATACTGCCTCCCCCTGGTCAGCCGGGGCGCCTGATGGAGGGGAAAGGAACTGGTAGGAATAACGTGTTCCTTCCACGCGCTACGTCCTACCCTGGCGGGTGATAAGAAGCGGCTTGCTACCTCTCATGCATTGAAGGAGGCATGAGCTCGGGTCTAGGCTCTCCCTAGGCTGGCAGAGGGAGTGTAGCGCCCAGGATTACATAGGCAATTAGCACTGGGTGAAAAATAAAGGGGTTACAAAATCGTGGGATAAAAAAAAAATAGAAAAAATATATAATAACAATAATAATCACATTTATAATGCATCATAATACACTATAATGCACTTATAATGCTTCATAACACTCCTTATAAATGTTCATAATTATGCATAACAACTTATAACAAAGACACTTTATAACTACAGTAGCTAAGTTATGGTAGTTATAATGTGCTGTTCTACACTTATAATACGATGCCTTATGAGGACATTATAATGCATTATAAATGCGATTATAATGCATTATAGACCCAAGCTTTGTGTTACCGCAAATATTTTGGATGTGGTTATAGCTGGTCTTGTTACTGATAGCAGTCAGCTCCCCCCACAGCCTCGGCAGCGTTCTTCCCACCGGCTTAGAGAATGGAAAAAATGACACGGCTGGAGACTCAGACACTCTGCTGCTGGTTTACTGCTCACCGACGGACTGGACCTGAGAAAACATGAAGACAGAGAAAAACGGAAAACTTACAGACAGATAACGACATAGTAAACATTTACAGTTGACACATCCACACACACTGCCCGTCTCCTACTGCCATGACAAAGCCATTCATTTTAGGGGTTCAGATTGCATAGAAGACAGCCATGTTACCTCCACAGGCTTTCTCTCTGGTTAAACTCACCATCACCTCCATGGATGTGTTACTTATAGGGGACAATTTGTTGTTTGTCTCTAACACTTGTTAGGGGATGAACCAAGACAAGCTACCGCATTTATCACCAGGTCTCAACTACCCATTTGTGAAATAGTTATTCTCTAGAGGGTTTCTTAAAGTGGGTGCCGTGGCACCCTAGGGTGTCGTGACACAAGTTCAGGGGTGCCGCAGAATAATTTGATAATATTTGGAATTTACCTGTAAAAGTTAGCAGTTGGGTGAGGAGTTGAATGATGGCTGGTCACAGATAGATAAACCCCTGCATCAGTATACCAGTCAAAGCATGAGTGTCATTTCATATATAGTGATTTAGTCAAATTCCATTCAGACAGATCATAGGATGATGGAATCTACAACTGATGGAAACTATGATGATTGTAGGTAAAAAATAATGCATCAAACAGGAACAAACAAAGAAAACTAAAGAACCAACTCCAGGAAATAACGAAAACTTATGCCTCTCAAACACACACACACACACACACACACACACACACACACACACACACACACACACACACACACACACACTCACACACACACACACTGACCACTGCCTGCCTATTGAAGGCCATCACTCTACTCATCAGTACAGGTGTGTAGGTGTCAGGCCTTTGTCAGGTCCTCTGACAAAGGCCTTTTGAAGATACCCGCGTCCAATCTAAAAACAAAGGGTGACAGGGCCTTTGCAGTAGTTGCTCCCACACTGTGGAACGCCCTTCCCCTGGCATTAAAAAATGCTGAGTCTGTTGAAATTTTTAAAAGAATGCTTAAAACGCTTTTGTTTCGTAAGCACTTTGTCCTTTGAAGTTACCTGACTCACATAGGTCAATGCTTTTGTTTTTATCCTTGCTGTTTTGTACTTTTCACTATTTTTGTACTATAATACCCTGTTGGTATCTTGTTAATTGTGTGTATTTTGTGTTCGATTGTACAGCACTTTGTAACACTGTTTCGAAAGGTGCTTTATAAATAAAATGTACTTACTTACTTACTTACTATGGTAAGTGTTCAGTCTAAGATTCACTTATAAGATATATTTTATATCAATGTATAGTATATGTCAAGTAAAAGGTCATTTTCAATCAGTTTGAATGGAAACATATATTCTCTCAAATTTTCCTCGTGACATATCTTGGGGAGAAAGAGACATATTTTACATATTTTTACATATTTACGTAGCTACAGTAATAACTAGAGAAAGTGCTCCTCGGAGCACAGGTCTCCGCCAGGTCAGGTAAGTTATTGTGGCCTCCTGGTGGCGCTATAATAGGCCAATGTGAAAAGGGTGGCATTTCTTCCTCGGCCTAGTGGGAATATGCGTGCAAATTTTCACGGAAATCGCACGCCGCGTTCATGATTTCAGACATTTTGTTCGAAACGGACCAATCCTGCAAACTTTGGAAGTCAACCTTAGTCAATGAGGATGGAATATGAAATATCGGACAGATGCGTCTTGATCACATGACTATAGAGATACTGTGTACCGATTTGTGTGATGTTTGGATAAAATCTGAAGGATTAATATCCAAAAATGTATTTGACATAAGTCGGCCTCCTGGTGGCGCTGTAAAAAGCAGATGTGAAAAATGCAGTGCAGATGTTTTTCCTTGGCCTCTAGGGAGTAGGCGTGCAAAGTTTCACGCAGATCGGTGCAGTTATAGTTAAAAATGCAAATCGGCCTGTTATAGCGCCACCATGAGGCTGATGTGAAAAGTTTTAAGTGCCATTTCTTCCTCGGCCTAGTGGGAATGTGCGTGTGCAATTCTATGCAAATGGCAAGCTGCGTTCATGATTTGAGGCAGTTTGTTCAAAACGGACCAATCCTGCAAACTTTGGATGGTAACCTTAGCCAATGAGGATGGAATATGGGAAATCAGACAGATCAGGGTTGATCACATGACTATAGAGATACTATGTACCGATTTGCATGAGGTTTGGTTAAAAACTGTAGGAGTAATGGGAAAAAATGGGTTTTGCACAAATCGGCCTCCTGGTGGCGCTATAACAGGCCCATGTGAAAAATTTGAGGCAGAGGTTCTGAATTGGCATCCAGGGAGTGTGTGTGCACAGTTTCGCAGCGACCGGGCCAACGGTGCCAGAGATTTGGTGCTAACACACAGACAGGACACACACACGGACGGACGGACGGACACACGGACGGACGGACGGACAGGGGCGAAAACATACTCTCTCGCCATGCCTTTCGGCATGGCGGAGACAATAAATATACATTTATGTCATTTTATGACATAAATGTAGGGTATGTAAGGTATAAAGTGGATGCTGTGGAAAGGTTTTTTACAGGGGTGGAGTCCAAAAAGTTTGAACCACTGCTAGAGGAGTGGTTAAAGTAACCCATATGGTTCCATAGACCCATGTCTCCCCTTGTATTAGTTGAATTCGAGACTGTTTTCTTCTTCTGATCCTTTGACTTTTTTTATATGAATATGGTTTTTGATGCATTGTATAATCTATTGTTTTTGCTATAAGGAATAATATTTGTTCTGTCTTTAATTGGTGGTTGAGTCAATTGCCTGCCTCCTACTGGTGTGGGGAGTTGATTGAGGACACTCCTCCCTGTAATACAACACACCTGTGTCCTATCCCTCCAATATAATTCAGGTGAGGCCCTGTGCATAGCTCTACAGGTAGTCCCAATTTTCCAGAAAGTGACATACCCATTTCCTAAAGTTAAGCACAGAGCCTTCTGTTTGTCCTGTTTGTCCATAATGTAAAGACCACACTGTACCACACCGTACCATACCACTGGTTCTTACAAACTTCATAGTATCCACAGACACCCACAGAAATGTACTTATTGGATAGAGGGGGCAATATACATGCAACGAGAATATACAGGCTATTCAAATACAGTCGATTTGTAGGATGTCAAAGCAGCATCATTGTGGTCATTTGTAGTGAAAGTGTAAGATGTCATAATTTCTTTCATATAAATACATAAATAAAAAGCTTATGTAAATAGCACCTATCCATGTTTATAAAACCTGGAAATAATGCTATATGTTTTAATTCATACAGACACATCGTAGGCTAGACATCTAACATCATTCGACGAGGCCCCACCTGTGGCAGCACCGCTCTCTGGCCCCAGGGTCGAAAACTTTACCCCCGCTTTGAGCTGTTTAAAAGCCAGATTTCCCACAGCAAGTGTCCACACCGGATTTTATGTGGCAGGTGGAGGTTTGATTGGTAGCAGGTGGCAGACAGTTCAAGCTCTGATTTGAGCCTTGAACAAATACTCAGTGCAACTGTTTGATGGCCCTTTAAAAGACCATACTGCTGTGAATACATAACTGTATCATAATGTCTATTCACAGTTTTGGCCATATATTGTACATAAACATGGGCCATTTTTCCGGTATGGCTTTATTTCAGGTAATTTCACCATATTCATTAACCACTTAAAGCCTCTAGACTTGATAATGTAATGCAACGATAATGTAACTACAGCACAGCCACTATAGGAGATGATAGCAGGGCTTTTAAACTCTTGGTCTTGTTATTCGAAAGAATAGAATCGGGAATGTCATGCTTAAAGGACCATCAGCCCATTGACTTGAACACTTGACATTATTGTAAACCTTTTTCCAAAGAATAAAGTATGTTTTTATTTTTCATTTTTCAGAGGAAGCCACTGGATTCCATTCGAACTTGCAGGGTCTTGAAAAGTTTGAGGTAGGTAAACAAACACAGTGAAGGTTATGTTATCATTACATTTTACTGCATTTTAAAGCTCTGACTGATTTGAAAATTGGCTAGACAAAACTAGTCCCTGGAGAAAAGATTTCGGGAAGAAATTCAACCGTGTGTGACATAAACTACAATTATGCAACATCTATGTCTATATCTATATCTAATTATGCAATAATAATCTATGTTTATATCTGATATATGGCCAAAATTGTGATATGAATAGACAGGCGCTTCAGCACCTCAGGACTTTGTGCTGGGGTGAGAAGGGTTACTGGGACAGTAATTCTAGAGACCTGGACAATTAAGTGGCTGAGAAGGGGTTTCCCAGCATGCCTCGCATCGTGTCTGTATCAATTATTGTTCTTTTATTGTGTTAAACCATGGCTGATAGTGGAGAGTGGTAACTGCTGTGAGAAGCTACATCCCTTTTGTTGTTCAATGATCTGAGCTGACGTTTGTGTGCTTGACAGACACAATTAAAAGTGCATTCCTGTCGTGCTTATTGATCCCACAGTTCATTACATTATAGATGACATTTCAAGTATACTTGATCTCAGTTTTGGATTTTGTGCATTGGAAAACATAATATAGGTAAAAGCAATCAGCCAATGACAGGCTGTGCAATTGTACAACACACATTCAGTTTAACAGTAGCAAACGAATAGCCTGATCTAGCTTTTCTGAGACTCATTCTTGTGGAGACCATTTTTTCCCCTCTCTTTCCATCTGCTGAAATCATTCAAGTGGAGGAAAGGAGGTCTGGGAAAGTCATTTTACTTCTTGGATTGTTGACGGCTGAAACCATAAAGAGAGTGAGCCCAAGCGACTGGCTCCTCAAAATGGCTTGGTGGAAAAGGGTACACAGTCAAATATTCAGTGTTCATTTAACTCTGAAGAGTGTACAAATGTTCCATTTGTTTCATTTTTGGAGTGTACACTGAGGATTGTGCTGTGTAACTGTGTTTATATCTCAGAGAATCTTTCTCATAGACCGCTTCAGCAATGCTGGAACGTATTACGCTTAAAAAGCTATTTCTTGGGTCTTATGTTCAATCTGATGCGATGACATCCACAAAACATCCTTTTAGTTTTGAGTCCCTGACACTGGACAGCTACAGTGCTCTCAAGTGCTCTTTTCACCCTGAACTGCCACAGTTCCTCATGACCTTTCCTTGCAAAAAGTCCTTTGTCTCAACAACTGACTTCATCAGTTTCAATGTTATATCTGTGTATTTTGGATCAATTGACGAATGTGGGTTTGGGGACAACAATGGATGAAATGAAACGTGGAGATGAAAAAAGGGGACGTCTCAGCCATGAGCAGGCTAGGTTGAGCAGAGGGAATGGTAAGACGTGGGAGAAAAGAAGGAGGAGGAAGGAGGATTTGTTTGAGAAGAGGAGTTTTGTAATTTCAGAGTTTCCCCGCCTCTCTTGGACCTGCACCACGGCACGTGTGTGTGTGTGTGTGTGTGTGTGTGTGTGTGTGTGTGTGTGTGTGTGTGTGTGTGTGTGTGTGTGTGTGCGTGTGTGCGTGTGCGTGTGTGTGTGTGTGCGCGCGTGCGGGTGCGTGCGTGCGGGTGCGTGAGTGTGTTGGGGGGGCGTAAACTCTATGCTAAAGCCTTGGCCGACATGACTCTGGGGCAGTGGAGGCAGTTGGAAATCACATTATTGTGGTATGTGGATCTCCGATTTACTGTAGGAGCGACACATTTTCCATAAGCCTTTTGGAAAAAGAGAACTGGAAAGATACCTCCCCCACGGATGTTGGGCCAGTGAACATCCATCCCAGACAAAAGTAAAAGAGCAGAAACCAGGGCAATTCTAAAGGGGCGGAGTTATAAAAGGGAAATAATGGGAGGAGCAATTAAAAAACAACGTGGGGTGTCAGATTTCGATCAGCATTAATATTCATGACAGATTCAGCGTCTCGTGTGTTTTGCATTGGGTTGGATAAGAACGACAGAGCCAATGGACCTCTGTGACTCATACTCTCAGACTCCCCAGCTCCCTCCCTCATTAATTTGAGGCCACAAATGGTAGCAATTTATCAGCTTTATGTAGCATCCTAAAGTATCATCCACCGTGGTTGTTGTTCATCAAAGTTAAACCCTTCTACCTTTCTCCAATTTGTTTTTTAGCTTCAAGCTCTGTGCCCTTTTCAATAAAAGCTGGTTACGGATGGAGCCCGTTGTCTTGTCTTTGGCATGTCGACCCGGTCTCAGAGAGCATTTTCCCAGATGTGTAATGATATACGGCCGCACTGAACTCGCCCCACGCCAGCCGGAGACAGAGAGAGAGGGGGGGGTCAAGGGAGAAAGAGAGTGGGAAAGAGAGAGAGAGAATGAGTGAGGGAAAGCAAGAGAGAGAGAGAGAGAGAGTGAGGGAGAGAGGAAGAGAGAGAGAAACAGAGAGAGAGTGAGAGAGTGTGTGTGAGAGAAAGAGAGAGAGAGAGAGAGAGAGAGAGAGAGAGACTCCAGACAGCTGGACTCACTTAAATGTGTTCTTGGTGTGTGCTGTGCTGTAATATGGAAAAGATTTCTGCACTCCACTCTGCTCGCCGTTCTGAGCTCAGCTTAACCCTTACATTGCTAATGTAGACTCAGTTTAACATGGAGATTATAAGTCCAGCCTCTTACCCTCTGCTTATCCTATATCTGCTTTGATGACGCCGACTATGACATCCTGCACACACGACTCATACTTGATGCTACATGTCCATCCCTATGTTAAATCCTTACACAGCTACTGTACCTAATATTAAGGATTGCTTCATGTGCAGAAGACAGAACATTTCTCCCAATTAAAAGGAGAACTGAAGCGAGCACAAGCAGCTTTGCCAAAGTCAGATTTCTATTCATCCAGACACAGTTGAGTTAACGTTAAATCCCTACCATTAAGTACAGTTCATGTGAAAGATGTCAGACCAAAAATACATTGATTGGTTTCACGTAATTTAGATTTCACACAATATCTGAGCTAATTCAAGTTATAGAAATTGTTAATGTAAATTCCTGACCTTTGAAAAAACCTTTTACACAAACATGGTACTGTACAGACTGCTTCATGAACAGGAGGGAGTATATTTCTCCCTATAAGCAAAGATTTCCAGGTGATCGGGCTAATTTGCCGATCGGCTAATTTGCCAGTTTCGTGCACGTCACAGCAAGCTGTGACAGCAAACAGTCTAAAGGATTTACACAGAATGATTTGTACTGAAAGGTTGAAGACATAAGTCATTCATTCTTAATTGTCTCCACCAGGCCAAAGGCGTGGCCGAGACTATGTTTTGCACCCTGTCCGTCCGTCCGTCCGTCCGTTCGTGTTTCCGTTCGTGTTTCCGTTCGTGTTTCCGTTCGTGTTTCCGTCTGTCTGTAAACAGCTAATCTCCGGCACCGTTGGCCCGATCAACGTGAAACTGTGCACACACACTCCCTGGATGCCAGAGCAGAACCTCTAAAAACACATTTTATGATATTACTCCTACAGATTTTGTCCAAACATCATGCACAGCTTATCTCCCCCGAACATGGCCAATTGGGTTGGTATCTCGAGAAATGTCTGACCGATTGACTTCAAACTCGCCCTGTATCTATCACAGAGGACCTGAGAGAGCGATGCACTAAGTGGAAACTTGGTCAGATCAGCGGCTTTCCAAAACATAGCAATAAATATGCAAACTGGCTGGAACTCCATATTTGGGCATGCCTAACACGGAACTCCATATATAGACATAATAGGGACACAGACAGATATACGAGTACGGACAATGGGTACAACGGGTATTGCATAACCAGGGTGTGCGTATTGCCGAGGACCCGGGGGAGAGATGCACCAAGTGGGAAGTCGGTGAGATCACGAACACAATTGGCCCGTGTTCGGGGGAGGGAAGCCGGGAGGGTGATAATAGTCACTGCGGCACCTGTCAGCAGGGAGTTTTGGGGCCGGGAGGAGTAGGACGAAGGCTCTACGTCCTCCCGGTAGGGGCTCCTCACTGGTAGGTGAGTCAGTAGGATACAACAGCAGTGACAACACAGAAATGTGTGGGGAGGAATCAATTGGCATAATGACTAAATTGGGTTGGAAAAAGGGTGTAAAAAGCACCAAAAAAAGGAAGAAACAAAAAAGGAAGAAAAAAGAGTGTGTTGGCACTCTGAACTGTAGTCATTCCTGAATAGATTGCTCAATCCAATGTACAGTATATGATACAGTATACATTTCAGTACATGGTCATGACTTATTGTCTCCGCCAGGCCGAAAGGCATGGCGAGAGAGTATGTTTTACCCCCTGTCCGTCCGTCCGTCTGTGTGTGTGTGTCCTGTCCGTGTGTTAGCAGCTAATCTCCGGCACCGTTGGCCCATGTGAATTTTTCACATGGGCCTGTTACAGCGCCACCAGGAGGCCGATTTGTGCAAAACCAATTTTTTGACATTACTCCTACAGATTTTATCTAAACGTCATGCAAATTGGTATACAGTATCTCCATAGTCATGTAATCAACCTGGATCTGTCCGATTTCCCATATTCCATCCTGATTGGCTAAGGTTGGCTTCCAAAGTTTGCAGGATTGGTCCGTTTTGAACAAAATCATGAATGCAGCTTGCAATTTCCGTGAAATTTCACACGCACATTCCCATTAGGCCGAGGAAGAAATGCCACCCATTTCACATTGGCCTGTTATAGCGCCACCAGCAGGTCTAATTTAGCAAACCCATTTTTGGAACAAAATGCCTCAAATCATGAATGCAGTGTCCGATTGCCGTGAAAGGCCAAAGAAGAAATGGCACCCTTTTCACATTGGCCTATTATAGCGCCACCAGGAGGCCACAATAACATACCTGACCTGGCGGAGACCTGTGCTCCGAGGAGCACTTTTTCTAGTTTTACATATTGTTTCTTTTAATGCTATGTTAATCTTACTGCTGCTGCTATAGTATTCCTTTTCCATTTCCATTTTATGCTCTTCTAACCAGCAATGTGCAAGCTATGCTATGGTGCCTTAAAGTCAGCGATGTGGACACAACACAGTTTTCCCTGTCCTGACCAAGCTCCTCATCTGATATTGCCATTGACACCGCTTTGGTCATTCTAAACTGAAGCTGATCAAGACCCAGCTCAGGAACAGATGTGGGGAAGACAGGATCTCAGATCTCGGATCTCAGCTGCTAGCCATTGAGAGGGTCATCCCAGTTTACCCAAATGCAATCTACTCTTATAAAGGGGAGATTGCTACTTCCGCGGCTGACGCCCACAGCAATTCCATAGCAATTCCATTCATTTGCACCTCTCGCCTGCTGACGCCATACCCACAGCATTGATTTCGACTAAACACAACAACTACATCGGACCTCTCAACACAAAACCAGCCACAACGTGCACGCTGAATTTACGGGTGGCGTAGGGCACCTCTCATTGCTCACTACATATTTTCCACCTCGCAACATAATTAATTCCACTCACCACATTACGAGCACAACGGAAGGGGAAACAGTTTCGCACCGTTTACCGTGCGCACCACCGAACGCCAACGGCCACAGCCGAAACAACACGAAGCAGCGGCCATTGAAATCAGCCGTCTTCGCTCGCAAAAGTATGTAAGGGATAATGCATGGGGACGTAGTCATTATTCACATTTAAAGCCCTTCAGGGCGATTAACCACCATTATTACACGGCTACTTAATAAATACAATGAAAGTATTCCATAACTATTAGGCTGGGCGGACACGTTTGCCTCAGAAAACAAATGACACAATGAAAAAAAAATCGCCCCTAAACAGTCGCCCCGGGCCAAATCTGGCGGTATTACAGGCAAATCGCCAGTATATACACTGGGGGGCGACTGTGTTTTGGGGCGACTTTTTTTTTCATTTCCTCATTTGTTTTCCGAGGCGATTGCATCGTCTATTTCTCACTTCAAATGTTTTCCAACGGGCGGCCCTCTAGTAATTTATATTTACAAACACAGGGCCAAAAGAAGATTCCTGACTATCCCCCTATACAGCTCATTCTCTATACATCATCACCAAGCACACACGTCTGGAGAGCAGCCTGAGCTGTGGCGCACAATGATCATCGTTCCAGTACCAAAGTCAGGCGACCTCACCAAAACGGGGGATCAGCCAGAGCTCACAAGTCGCCAAGACAGCTAACAGGATGATCCTCAACCGTCTTAGACCCATCTTAGACGCTCTACTAAGAAACTCATAGAACGGCTTCCGTAGAACATTCTCCGGGGCTACGGAGTTCCTGAGAAGATGGTTCAGATAATAGAGGCAAGCCAGAGGTTCAAACCTGCGACGGTGACACCAAAGAATTTGAGATCCTAGCGGGCGTCCTACAGGGTGACACTCTGGCCTCCTTCCTGTTCATTGTAGCGATGGACTATGCACTGAGACTCGCAATCAATGGCAGAGAGGAGGCACTGGGGAGGCACTGGGGTCCCGAGGAAGTCATGGAGAGTACACCCCATCATGATTACTGACCTCGACTATGCAGATGACATTGCCCTAATCTCGGATAAGGAAGGGAACTACTACTGGCAGTAGAAATGGAGTGCAGGAAGATCGGCCTCAAGCTCAATGCCAAGAAAACAAAGGTACTGACAGTTAACACAGAGGACAAAACCATTGCCACTGCGGACGGGACAGTGCTCGAGCCAGTCGAAGACTTCAAATATCTCGGGGCTTGGACTGTTTCAACGGAACAGGACCTGAAGGTCCGGAGGGCACTTGCCTGGAATGCCTTGCATGGGATGAGGAGAGTGTGGAAATCAGACATGGGAGAAGACCTCGAGAGGGGGCTGTTCGTAGCTACAGTGGAGTCAGTACTGCTGTATGGAGCTGAGATATGGACCCTCACAGCACAACAGGAAAGGGCCCTGGATGGAGTCTACACAAGAATGCTACGAATGGCACTAGGTGTCACATGGAACACATCAGAAATGTGGACCTCTACGGGGACCTACCACGGGTCACAGACAAAGTCAGAGAGAGAAGGATGAGGCTGGCAGGGCACTGCGTCAGGCACCCAGAACTAGAGGCAAGTAAACTGACACTATGGGAGCCAACCCAGGGCAAAGCCAGGAAAGGCAAGAAGCGCACCACCTACGTAGATGCACTGCGCGCGACAGCTTAGCTAACAACAGTGTAGAGCTCAAGACCCTGATGTTAGATAGGAGAGTGTGGAGGGCAGCAAGGGCGGCTAGACCACACTCTCGCATCGCATCGAATCGCATCGCCCGCATGCGTGCATGCATGTGCTGTGCATGCGTGTGTCCGTGCCTGTGTGTGAGGTTTAGTAGTAATATGTGTCACATACTGTAATAAAACAATTTTAATTTAACCAGGATTTGGAACTGTTTCACCATAAATGCATCACAACTTCCTGCATGCTGCTGGTGCCCCACCGCACACAGCTGGTTCTCTTTTCGGTTTTTTTATGTTTTGCCCCTGCCCTGAGTATGTCACTGCTGATAACAATCTAGGTGGCACAAGTTCACCAGTTGGGCCTAAATCTGTTGTGAAACGATCTCTTCCTCAACTGAAACGCCCTTTGCATATTTATTCAGGCTGTCTAAAATAAAACTCCTAGCTGGACAGTCTCTTACTAAATGCAACTGAGTTTCTTTTCTCTCTCTCTCTCTCAAACCGCGGGCCAGCTCTATCCAGCAATTAGCTGCTAGCCGTGGACTCCAGTGACATTGTGTGGAGATATTTCTGTCACGTTTATTATGCGTTTGCTGACCAGACTGAGTCATGTGGACACGCAGGCAGACCTAACCATGTGTTAGTCCCAGCCAAGGGAGGCTCCCTCACTTTGATTTTCATTTTCTTTCCTCTTTTTTCTTTCTTTCATTCTTTCTTTTTTGTATTCACGTTCTTTCTCATTGCTTCAACTCTCTTGTCTTCCAGGGGTATTGTTTTTGGATCACCTGAGATGTCCTCAGAGAAACATTTACTTTGCTCTTTGATTAGCTAAAAAAAAAAGTTATTTGCTAACAGTAGGCTTAGGCTACCATCAATACAAGACATTCATACACAGTGAGTATTAATTTAACTCGGAGACATTGGGAAAATTGCCCCCTAATTTTTGCACTTGCATTTTTGCCCCCTGATTTAGCAGGGTAAATCTTGTCCAAACACACAAGATGTGACTGTGGCTTTTGACTTCATTGGTGTGTGCGCGTCCGTGCGTGCGTGTGTCTCCAGCGGAAGACCCCTTAGCCTCTGACTCAACTTCTCCGCCATGTTCATTTGCGATTGTTGACATGTATTTATACTCTCCCGTACCTCTCCCTCCCTCCCCCAAACTTCTACCCATGCCCACTCCCTGATAAGCAGACCTCCTCAATAACCCCACCCCCTCACTGTCTTCAGCAGGTCTGCACTCTCCAAAAAAAATGTTCCACTGGAAACAGCCTGCAGCTGTGGTAGCCTAGAGGCGTAGAGTCAGAGAGAGGAGGAGGGAGGGATCAAGAGAAGGAAAAGAAAGGGAGGGGGGGGTAATGAGAGAGAGAGAGACGATGAGGGAGGGATCAATAGGAGAAGAAGAAGAAGAAAAGGAGGGGGTAAATGAGAAAGAGAAGGTGTATGACACTGGGGTAGAGATAAGAACAAGGCGGGGGGATGGGAGAGAGGAAGAGGGGGGGTGCAACTGAGGGAGAGAGAGAAATGGTGATAAATAAAGGGAGAGAGAGAGAGAGTGTGTGAGAGCCCTTGCAGACTTGGCTGGGTAGTTGTATAATTTGAAGCACATAAAGTAAATGAGAGCTCCTTAAAATGTGTGGCCGTTCTTTTACGGTCCCTGCATGGCTCCTTCCTTCCTCTCTTCCTTCCTGGGTGAGCAGAACGCATGCCAGTGGCCTCAGCATTCTGATATGCGCTCAGGCCTGTCAGGCCGGCCAGCGAGCTGAGTACTTTGAAGCAGCTTGTCTCCTTCATGGTGCTTAAAGCCTCGAGCATGTGCCAGCAGCCTCCAGCTCACCTTCAAGAAAGGAAAGCTTTTTCAAAAGAATACTGCCCCACACAATACTTCTGTAGTGTCCTTAGTCCCCAAAATTGAGGCCATTTGATACATAAAGTTATAGTTTGCTTTGCGAGCAACTCCGGTGTTTTAGGATTTAGGCTGTAAAATAACTGTGCTGTTATATGGAGAAAAAGATGTCTGTTGAGTTTCAGAGAGGACATTTCCTTAAAGCGATGTTGAAATGTGGTAGAACCGTGGGTGGCCTACCTGTTTTGTTGCACTTGAGAACTTTCATCAAGTATTTACTACATTTCACTTTACCCAAATAACATACTATTTTTTTAAGTTGGCAGAATCCCCTTGCCTATGTGCTAGTCACCATAGTGGCGAGACACAAAGACAGTCAACAATAGTTCGACTTATATCATGGCCAGGTAGCTCTACAACCGAAGGTTCCACCAAAGCTCAACATTGCTTTAAATGTTTTCCCTTTGCATGGTTTCAAATGGAAAGTTTATCACCACAGTATCCAGAGCAGAGAGAGAGAAAAGCTCCCTGGATCATAGGCTGTAATTTCAAAACCTCAGCTGCCCCTGTAGTTGTCTGCTGCTAGTGTGCATGTCTATGTGTCTACTGTACATGTGTGTATGTACAGTATGCATGCATGTACAGGTATGTGTGAGCGTATGTGTGTGTAGCCTAGCTACTTTTGTACCTGTCAAAATGCTTTGTACATGCACATATGCGCACGTACCTGACTGCTTTTGTGCACACACGCAGTGTGAGTGTGTACCCAGCGAGCCTGTGTGCGCGCTGCAATGCGAGTGTGTCTGAACAATTTTGTCCTCCCTCCCTCTTTTTAAAACTCTGCTCTCTTGTCTTTCTTTTCTCTGCTAGTTTTCGGTGAAGTGAAATGATTATAGGAGTGTGTGCTCCTCCTCCTTAATCACCCACTCTCCCCCTATTTTTCTCTCCTCCATCATCGCTCTACCTCTACGGACAACTGCTGGCACCCAGGTGTGTGGTCCATATCTCCATACGTATCATTATTTGACAAAATGGTGGATCAACCATACGCACACACACACACGCACAGATGCATGCACACACACATGCACACACACGCACGCAGACACACACACACACACACACACACACACACACACACACACACACACACACACACACACACACACACACACACACACACACACACACACTCACACATCTGTCCTACATATATATAAAAGTGCAAATGCTTCTAATCCTCTGCTGCCTGATGTATTTATTGAACAATCATGTGATAGTGTACTGTATATTATGAATGCAGAATGCATTATGAATGCAGAGATACCATGGGATATCATGGGCTCCACCCTGCCCCTCCCAGCACGGTTCACAGGTTCAACAAGGCATGTCTCCACAGGGTGTGTCTGACTAGTGCAGCGCTTAATGGAAACAAGTAGGGATATCCTGCAGGAGCTCAACTAAGTTTATGTTTGTATAGGCTTTACAAATGCTACGCGAATGCTACGATATGCTAACGTGTTATCACCCTGAACCAAGGTTATCAAGTTTTGTTTTCTTTTCGAGTTCGTAAAGCAAAAAAGTAATGTTCCCAACCTTGAATATATGTTGTGCCCTGCAGGCATGAATTCTTCCACTTGTATTCCTACAGTAAGCTACAGTAACTGTGCTGTCTGCATGAGTTAAACAAGTTTTGCAACTTGCTTGCTTGCTGTTAAATGCTAGTTATTCCAGATTAAGATTGGACCCTAGTTGGCACTGGATCTCTACCTCGATCCCAATTAATTGCATGATAACAGATATTCTATAGGACAGGACAGGATATGATAAAATAGGACAACACTTTATCAATTAGTGTTAACAGATATTCTACAATGTCATCTTCTTCCGGGTTATCTGGTGGCTCAGCCATATGCTCCTGGGTTTGAATCTGCCTTGTCTGGCATGTCTCTCCTCTCTCTGACCTTGGTTTCCTGTCTCTCTATACTGTACTGACCTACGGTATGTGAAATAAAGCAAAGGAAAATACATCTTAAAAGAAAAGTCTACAGTAAAGAATTGAGTCAGTTAGAGTGGGTTTATGTTTAGGTTTTCTGACAAAAGTTTAGAATGTTTTTGTTTTGCACAGCCTATTCTATAGATTATTTGTGGCTTTTGTGTTGTTGAGACTGACGCCTTGAAAACATCACATATATCACATGTTATGAGTAAGAAACTGTGATGGAGCTATAGATTATTTATGAGTTTTCATCTACATGTAAGCACTCAACAATCTATCATAGTCTTATTTCAGTCCTACTGTATGTTCACGTATTCTCTTTCTTTCCAGCTGGTTGGCAGGTGGACAACTACCCCTGACATGAAGGGATTCGCTCCACCCAGAATCCTTAGCGCCTGCCTCTGGATCAGAGGGAAATATGAGACACTGCAAAAGGAACCAAACAGGAGACAGCCCAGAGACAGCCAATCAGAGCAGAGAACATCTGGAGGAATCAGAGTGCATGCCGAGCTGGCAGCATTTGGGAGACAACAGAGTTATTTTCAAAATGGCTGAAGGTTAAAAAGAACAATTGACTTTAAAAAAAAACCTCTGAATTAGTGTCTTCTGTACCAGTTAGTGCTACTGGCTGTGCCCAGCTTTAACCTTGATCAAAAAGTATCTGAACTGGGACGCATCATTTGTTTGAAACTATTGTTTCTGCCACCATCATTGAAAATGTATTTACATACAATGTATTATATATAACAAAGTATGAGTAGATAAGATTGAAAGCTCTGTATCAATGCACTTGGATACTGTATGAAGGTATCACATTAAAATTAATTTATTTGAGATTTGAAATTGAATTGAGTTATATTCTATTGGTTGTATTTGATGCCTTTCATTTTGCATTAGTGAGGGAACTAGAACCAGAAATCAAATCTGAAGCTAGTTACAGATGTTGTTGGAGACATGACCCCTAGTGTCCTCTTTCTGGGGTGAACATTATGCAAAAAAAACAGCAGATGTACAAGCCCACAACGTGTTGCAATACAATGTGTTGTGAGCTTGTAGATCTGCTATATTCAGCGAGGAGTTGGTGTAGAGCGAAAAAAGGTGTGGACCTCTAGTATAGAGCCCTGGGGGACTCTGATTATCTAAGTATACAGTCTTTAAGTGGTTAACTACCTGACAGCCGTCGGTGATAAACTTCTTGCATTCTTGGGTGGCTGGCTGGCCTAATCAAAGGTACCAGTATAAAGCAGTATCACCACTGAAATTATGTTGGCTGCTTTGAACTCTTTTTAAATCAAGCTGAATTCGGTGCTGGTATATTATAAGATATCTGTATTTTGTAAATTATTAAATGTTATTACTATGAAAATGTAATAAAGCTTTACTCGTTGAGGAGTATTTCAAAAGGTGAATTTGACAATGCACGTTGTTTTATGTGGAAAGAAGTTGAATTTGAGCAGTATCGGAAAATAGCTTATCAGATCATGTCATTGATTTTATACTCCTGCTGCCTCCAGGCTCCAGATCCTCAGAAAACATGAGCGTGTAACTACGCTGTCAATGGGAGACCTGCCATCTTTAAAACACATTTCATCTCCATGGCCCCTCCCATACAGCCCCCCCTGCCAGCCAACACGCACACGCACACGCACACACACACACACACACACACACACACACACACACACACACACACACACACACACACACACACACCTCTCTCTCTCGCTCTCTCTCTCTCTCTCTCTCTCTCTCTCTCTCTCTCTCTCTCTCTCTCTCCTCTCTTCTTTTTCAACCTTGCACTTTCTTCTGACTTGGGAGTGTGGTGGGGGGGTGAGATGAGGTTGTCTGGATATTCCTGCGATGACTAACTTTTTTCTGGCATAGGGGGAGGAGAGAGAGGAGGACTGTCCATGAAGAGAAGGGGAAAAAATATATATAGTTGAGCAGCCATTTTGAGCTGGTCAGTGTCATGAACAGATACAAGCTAAAGCTAAAGAATTTCCATTGCACACATACATTAAGTTATTTTCTGTATGGTTTCAAAGACTCAGGACAAACGCAGCAGCATCTTCCAAAGCAGAACAGAACAGAACAGAATATAACAGAACCGAACTGAACTGAACAGATTTAATAGAATTCAAATAGAATAGAATGGAAATAAAACTCCCCTCAGCTACTGCACTGAATTGTCATCTTAATAGCTTCAGCAATAGGGTGCATGTTATCCATCAACACTGTTCAAATATGTGTGGTCTTGGTGAGTGGAGGGTTGTCCCCATTCATCATTTACCACTGTGGCCTAGTCTAAATGTAATAATATATTTGTAAAAGCACACCATTAACCACATGCACCCTATGCTGGAAATGTCATTATAGTGAACATTTGGCGAAAGCTTCACAACGCGTCACAACACGATGCGGTGTGAGCTTGTAGATCGGCTATTTTCGGCAGAGATTTGGTGAAGAGGGGGACAAAGGTCACAATGACATGCAGACCCCTGGGGGACCCTGGTCAACTATAAGTATGTAGGTTTTGAGTGGTTAACATACTGTTTTATCTTTAGCTTCAGTGCAGGTATTGTCTATTAATCATGAACTTAGTTGCTGGCTGATTGTATTTTTACACAGTAAACTTTAACTCTGCAAGTGCAACAAATGTATCCAGTGTTGTGTACAAAGGCCAAGCAGAATGCAAAAAGCCCAGAAGGTATGACAGCATTCATGACTGTCAGTGACTCACAAAGCCACCTTTCCAAAGGGAATCTTTATCACTTGCCATGTTTTGACATGTTTTGGTCATCCATTTATTGGGAGGGACAGTGGCAGTGTGATCTTATCAATTGCTTGGGTATGAGGGCCATTCTGAGAAGGCCTATTAGAGCAACAGTAGTAGCAGTAGACCACACTGCATGTCTGGTCATGTGGCCAGGTAGGAGCTCAGAGAGAGAGAGAGAGAGAGAGAGAGAGAGAGAGGGGGGGGGGGTGAAATTAGATCTGTCTCTCACACCTGTAGCTCTCCCAGTACTCATGGCTGTGTTGTGATAGTTTCTCCACTGCATTCCATAGATAAGCATTTGCTGCATAAAGGCTTAACTTCTTTTTAAGTTTTGAATCAAACTATACACTATCAATTAGGTCACATTTTTTAGCTAGATGTTTTTCTGATCTGTCATCAATCATAAGCCATGGGTTTCTTTTGGGACACTGTAAAATGGCTGCAGGTGTTTGGTGAATGCTTTGCACTTGTGGATAAATGAAAAATGGAAATACACCATCTTGAATTCTGACAGGCTCCCTCTATCACATATGAAGGATATTGCTACGTATTACTTACACAGACTGGGCAAAAGAGCCACAGATATGACACTAGGACACATTCCATGCCAGTCACTGAAATTGAGCTTGGACGTGCAATACTGTTTTTTTTAATCCATGCGTAAAACGGAAAAAAAAAACTCAACGAAAAACAACTCCTTAAAATTCACAGCAAATTAAATGTCAGTCCTCTCCACTTTACACACTACTCTATAAAAACATGACGACTTTAAAGAGGCCTAGGACTTCCCGGTGCCCACCGGAATGCCAGCCGACGCGCCGCTGCGCCTCTGGCGCATTTTACGCACAGCGAGGTGACCTGACCCGGTGCCCACGGGCCACGGTGCCCACGGTGCCCCCCCATCCTTTAGGCTCGGATCGCTCCGGATGCGCCACCACGCGTAGAAAAACCGGTCTGAGAAAAAATGTAGGGCCTTCATCTCCCTTTTAAACGTCGACGC
Organism: Gymnoscopelus braueri; assembly: GCF_963280865.1. Lineage (NCBI taxonomy): Eukaryota > Metazoa > Chordata > Actinopteri > Myctophiformes > Myctophidae > Gymnoscopelus > Gymnoscopelus braueri. The sequence continues at coordinate 37,219,346 of NC_137613.1, read as the reverse complement.
TGTCCACGTCCTCAAAAAGAATGGATCTAATTAAAACGTTGCACTCGTCATCATCGCCGATGCACTGCCAAACGGTTCTCTTAGTGGGGAGAGAGAGAGGAAGGCTGGGAGATGCTGGACCACATGACTGCCTCTGATGGGCTGTGCTGAGAGGCAAGCTTCTCCTCGGCTTCTCCTCTCCCCATTGGCCAGTGGGCTGACTTTTGACACGCATGCGAGGGAACCTCCTGCCGTATAAATAGGGCTGATCGAACTTTATTATTCTAGCATCACGGCAGCAGGTTTCTTTGGAGTTACACGCACGTCGCCACAACTGTATGCCAGCATAAAAGTGGTCTAAAAACAAGGGGCACAGCAGGCACAAGGAGTCTGCATGTCTGGTTAGAGACATGCTCAGCTTTGTGGATACCAGGATTCTGTTGCTGCTTGCAGTAACTTCATACCTAGCCTCATGCCAATGTAAGTGTGAATAATCTGCTTTTTTTTTCTCTGGATGATATTTTTCCTGGTCCCAGGTTTTGAGGATCTTTTGCTGCTTTTGACTTTTACATGGGAATTTACTTGCTGGTGAACCTGAAGACATGCAGCACAAACCAGCCCTGATTTAAACGGTCAACGGACTGAGCTCATTCGATGGATATTTTGTTATTCTTCAGTGTTTCCCCAAAGGATACAATATTTGATGATTAGTAGGCTGATCCATGAGGGAGAAGCAGCAACGTTGACCCCCCAAAAAGTTTTTATGGCTTTGAAAGAAACATACCTTAGTCTCTTTCCTTATTTTTTAATGCATTTGGAGCGATCGGTATGGGTTAAAGCTGGGTTTATTCCTTATAGATTCCTAGGTCCTAGGATGAAAAGTTTGGGGCGTTGTACACATTGTTCCATCCAGGCGTCCAGAAGATGAAGCTTTATTATAGGGAACTGCTACGCAGTCGCCCCCTGGCGGCCGTGGTTGCGAGCATCTTTTATTGGCATCAATTAGTTTTTCTCCTCCAACAGACAGATCCCGTTTATATCAAGACAAAGCATAGGCTAAAATGACACGTTGTGCTAAAAGACATTGCAGTATTATTGAGATTAGCATGTATGTATTAGTATTAATGTGGCCTTGTCTATGTCCTTGTTTATAGTTCATAACAGAGTCAGTAGTTGCATAATTTTATATAATTAAATATATATACGTTTTACATGTGTATACGTCGTTGTTGATGTATTCATAATTATATTATAATAATGAATGTAGATGCCTTTAATAATCAAAGGCAATTAAAACCAATTAAAACATTGTACTTCAAAGTAGGGTAGATTCACTTTGAATGCTCAAGTGCGCCGCCTTGTGGTCTAGTGTGGGCATGAGGCCTCAGTGATCAAGGGTAGGCCCAGTCATTACCAAACCTAACCATGACAATGACTGTTCCAAATATAGAACAGGCGAGCACTACCCAGATGAACAATTATACATAACTGTCAAAGAAAAAACTGTTCTTCACTCTCTAATAAGGCATAACAGCAACAGTTGATTCTAATCAAAGTCTGTTTAATTTAGATTGAATATGGCACTATTCCAATAGTTACAGGACAAAATAGACTAATTAATGGCAGAGCATTATTCAGCTATTTATACTGTAGTTGTTAACCACATCCTATTCCAAGTATTGTATTTCTTATCATGTAGTATATCAGTAGACCAAATATTCCTGTCCCACAGGCATATAACCTACCTGCCTGGGCCTGCTAGCAGCTGGAGCTCTTTTTCTTTTTTTCTTTATGGAACGGAATGGAGCATTCCAACTGATTCAATATGACTACTGCAAACATTTCATCTGACAAATTCACCCTTAAAGGTTTACCTTTGACCAAACATCTGGATGATATATGACGGTCAGGTCACGGTACTACATCTTGTGGCATGTCGGCAAATAAACAATAAGGGCAAGATATTTGCCTTTAAGATATGACACAAGAATGTGTACATTATCACCTGAGATGCTGTCAGTGACATTATACGCCACACGTATTAACGCAATGTACAGGCTCTGAATTAAGCTTGATTCCGTCAGAAAACAACGGCACCAATTGGGACGGCTGAAAAAATTATGTCACCTGCACATCACGCGTTGGTCACAGCTGTAGCTACATTGAATGCTTGCAGTGGGTGGCTCCCAGGACGCGTGTGGCCTTTACACGTCCACGTCACCTTTTATCTATCTATCTATGGCAGTGGTTCTCAAACTTTTTAATTTCATGGTCCCCCATAACGGTCCATTTGGTTCCATTTGTGCACTCTCTGAGTTACAGAACTGTAAGGGTCCATGTGGATCCCCCTCAAGGAACCCTGAGGTTCCCTGGACCCCACTTTGAGAACCACTGATCTATGGATATGGCAGATGAGGTGCTGTTTGATTCGCTAGATGAAGAAGTTACTTTGTTTTCTTCATTAATGTATGCTCCATATGGACTGGTTATCCAGTGTGGGCCTATAGGCTATCATTCTCCAGATTGTTTAACTGTAGATAGTGCATTTCCCTGTGAGTAGATGCCCCTGAACTAGAAGCCTATACTAAAGGACGAGACCTATAGATGTCTAGATATGATTTTGTTGAATTTTTAAGGTGATTATGTGCTAAAAAAAATTACTTTGTTCTAACAAGAGTATCCATTTTCTCTCTCCCCCTTCCCCTCTTCTCTTCCCTTCTCTTCCTTCTACGAACACTACAGACGGGGTTAGTACATAATGCATGAATTTATCCCAAAAAAAAGTTTTTACCTTTCTTTGCTGTCTCCTGCGTTCCATGCATCCATAACACCCTCCGAAAAGACACTTTTCCTAAATCTCATCTCGGCAATTTGAGCGACTTCAGTGATAGCAGAGCATTTCTGAATTCTTGAGCCAAGTTATTTCTCCCCCAGTTCTCTCCCTTCCTGTTCATGAATAGGTGAGGGTCTCATTGGCTAAAGTTAATGTCAGTGAAAGCTAAAACCTGCCCGTACGGGGGTACTCATGGGGCCTGGTACAAAGGATCCTTTCTGAGGACAGGAGAGAGGGGCAGGGTGGGATTGCTAACAGCTGACTTTTGGTCAGTTCTGCTTCCTCCCCAGCACCTGGGTTTGGATTGGATTATAGAGAAGCAAGCTGGTCTCAGAGCAGTGCCTGAAGAGAGCGGTCAAAAAGGGGGAGAAAGTCATACACTGACATCTTAACTTGGAAATTGATCAGACATTCCACCATCTCACATTGCATAAGGGAGATAGATCTGTTGTATTGCTCTTCTTATGCATCGATTTGGATTGAAAGATCTTTACAGATCAGGCAGAAAATGTTGTTTCAAATGGTCTGCTCATGACTGAGATTGCTTCAAATTGCATACCTGAAATCACTGGCTGTTCACAGTGTATACAGTAGCATCCTGGTGTCTTTAAAGGGCTGTGGGCCACTGTTTATCATGATTATGTTTACCTGTAAACAATAGCCACATGGCTTCTAATGCTGGTGGTGGCATGGCTTCATCATGATACACCTGTAACCAACCATGACAATGGCAATTATTCATTGTTTATGTAGGAGCATGTGCTAATAGGCTATCCATTCATTATTACCATGATATCAATGCATGCTGGGTTGTGTATTGATAATAGAACGAACTTGGCTAATGGCAACGATATTTAAGACAAATGATGAATGGTCGATGCAGCATGCACATTAAATGACACAAGAACGACACGCTGAAAAGACAGAATAAATAAATCTTGCATTTATTTATCTTCTTTTCTATTCAGGTAGGACCCAAGGTGAGCACAAATACGTTCTTCTTATGTGTCATTTAGCATCCAGAGTGTGGCATTATATTTTAAGAATGAAGCAGTTTAGGTTAAAGTTCATCACTGTGATGCACTGTAAGGCCTTTAGTCTCATGAAGTTGATTGAAATGTGTTTTTGTCTTGCATGCCTTCTGATCACTTGGTTTGTTTACATACACATTTAATGGACACCTTCATGTAGTGGCCTTGAGACAACAACTTAAGCCTAATTTATACTCCGTAGTACGACAGTGTTTGCTTCTGACACATTGTTAGCTTGAAAAATTGTCGGAAAGTGACAAAGTCGTATGATTGAGTATAGATGAAGTCTTAGGTTTTGGATATACTGTAGGTGTAGTTTAGATGAGTCGTAGTGGCATGCTTTGCTAGCTGTGGCATTGATATGTTTCTGAAGTTGTAAGGTGTTTGTATTTTGGCCTCATTGGGTTTTGTTGTTGCCGTCACAGGGACCCAGAGGGGACAAAGGACCTCGAGGTGACAGAGTAAGTTGAAAGAAAACCTTACTACCATTGAGTAAAAAAAGTCTGAAACACCATGCTGCCCATATGAGTTGATGTGGCCACTAGAGCTTCTGATGTGGTCTGTGCTGTATATATATTGCATATTTGACGTGGCGTCGGGTGACGTAATGTGACCTGTCAACGCCGATAGGACACGCCCCTTTGTTTACATGACCCCATAGCCCCATAGCTCATTGTCAATGGCATTTATTTCAAAGAAAGTGGTATTTTGTTCAATTATTTCTAACAATTATCCCAAAAGTGGTCATTCTTTTCAACAGACTGACCTAATTAACTTTTTTGCCAAATATTATCTTTTTGACCACTTTTGCTGAATTAAAATATAGCATACAGCATTGGTATAATTCACAATATTTCCAACAGTGAGTTAGTCTGATTTACAACAGATACCTCATA